>NW_004524969.1:195794-196892 GCF_000260255.1 Octodon degus | reverse complement strand
CTGGGACAGGAATGCCCGAAGTGGGCTGCAGCCATCGCCGATCCTGAGCCCTGAGGCCCACCTTTGAGGAGCGGAAGTCTGCGTGCGTGGATCACTCTTACCACGTGCTTCCTATGCCCCTCTTCGTAGTGTCCTGAGTCCTTTGTGTTTCCAGCCCGAGGAAGCTTGCCGCTCACTGCCACACGGGCCTGGGCAGAGACGGAGGTTGGTGTGCTTTCTCCTGGTCACACGCTGGCCGAGCAGCAAGAGGAGCCAGGCCTGGCGCTCCCCTCGAGTTCCCGTGCCTCTCTCTGCGTGCTGCATTACGGCGGCTGGCATCTGGGGCCCGCACGTGTTGCTGTTGACAGAAGAGGTGACACTGCACTGGTCAGCAGGAGTGGCCCGGGACGGGGCATCTCCAGACCTGTTTAAAGGCTCACAAAGCAGAAAGTGTTTTCTTTTTTCAGTCTTATTCTCTCATTAAGTTTAGAGGCTTCATTATGAGTGGGAACACCCTGTCTTTCTGCTTTTAACTAAATGTAGACCTGGGCATGGTGGCATATGCCTGTGACCTCAGCACTCTGGAGGCTGAGGCAGGAGGATAACCCAAAGCCAGCCTGGGCGACACAGTGAGACCCTGTCTCAGAAAAACCCAAATGCCCACAAAACCCAAAACCAAAACCATGAGTATAAACCAACACACACACATGAATACACATATGTTTTGGGAAACCACAGTTATAATATGTTTCTGTAAATAGCTGAGTTTGTTTTAATAGCATACATATTTAAAATAATAAACTTTTTTTTTGTATTTTAGGGAAGGGTCTACAGGGTGTTCAGAGTCTCCCTACTAGATCGGACTCATAGTAATCCGCCTGTTTGCAGCCTCCCAAGTGCTGGGCTTACAGGTGTGCGCCACCACGCCCGGTCTCTGGGGCTGGTTAGTGCACCCAGGTTCGGGACCGCTGCATCGGGGATTGATCCCCCGTTCCTGCACTTGCCTAAACATATGCTTATTCCTCTGAGCTATCTCACTGGCTCTGTATTTTTCTTTAAAATTTAAATTTATGCTTTTGGTACAGGGTCTCACTAGGCAGCTCGCACGTCACGCAGGGC
>NW_004524969.1:193817-194952 GCF_000260255.1 Octodon degus | reverse complement strand
GCTTATTCCACTGAGCCATCTCCCCGGCCCGACATTGTATTTTTTAAAGTGTACAAGAAGCAGTACACCAGGTGGAGATTTGTCTCATCTCTTTCTCCCTCTCCCTCTTTCCTTTCCTCTTCTCTCTCACTGGTGTAGAGCCTATGGCCAGAATCGACTGCATCCCCCACCTTCCTTGCCTCCTTCCCTAATGGCTATGCCATACTCTACTGCATGGAGGTAATGTATTTATCAATAAACCTATCTTTTGTTTTGATTTGTTGAAACAGGCTCTTGCTATGTAGTCCAGGCTGGCCTCAAACTCAAAGCAATCCTCCTGCCTCAGCCTCCCCAGTGCTGTGATTACAGGCATGTGTGCACCGCCCACCAGCTTCAAACTCCTTTCTATTCCACATTTAGTAACAAGTCTTGGTTGAGCCCCAGGGGCGGGTGTGAGGCTGAGACCCTGGAGCCCTAGCTGTGACCTCTCATCCGCTCTAGGTGCTGCTCTCCTTGCGGACTGTGCCCAGGCTGTTAGGTGTTACCCAACCCACTTCTTGGTGTTTTGTGGGCAAACAGAAGGTCTCAGGCCTCTCTCCCCATCCACAGCAGAGAAATTCGGACTTTCCGAGCCAGTGCTAGGACGCCGGCCCCCACTTGGTCCACGCCTGTATACACCTTCCTGCCTGCTCCCTGCCGGGACAGCATGCGCCCAAACAGCTTGGCAGAGTCATTCCTGCAGAGCGCCGCTGCCCACCTGCGCCCCCAGCACTTGGGAGGCTGAGGCAGGAGGAGGGCACGAGCTTGAAGCCAGCCTGGGCTACACAGTGGGAGCCTGTCTCAACGAAATAAAGGAAGGGCGATTCCTAACTTGTAGCAACGTGGTGCTGCGGACCCCTGGAAACAGGACCCACAGTGCCCCAACTCGGCGCACCATTCAGGGCTCGCTGGCCTCCGGGGCTCAGCAGTTTCCTAGGCTGGGTGACGCGGGCTGCCGCCTCGCCCGCCCGCTACGTGGCCCTGAACGGTCGGGGGAGCGGCAGGAGGCTCCGGGGCGCGGCCGCCCGGCTCGGCCGCAACTTTCCGCTTCACCCTGCATGAGGACGCGGAGAGGCGGGCTGATCGCCTCTTCCTGGTGGGCGCCGCAGGAAGACGC
>NW_004524969.1:185173-193637 GCF_000260255.1 Octodon degus | reverse complement strand
GGGGGGGGTCCTCAGGGGAAGCGACACTGACCCGGCCCCCCAGCCGGACCCTGAGGCGGCAGCGTGGCCTAGAGAACCAGGCTGCACACGCAGCGTGAGAAGGGCTTGTGGGGGGCACGCCCCAAGCCCAGCCTGGAGCAGACTTGGGGGCCCAGGAGGCCGGTGCCCCTCGTCAGAGAGACCCTCAGGTTTCACACTAGAGAAGCTGAAGCCGGGATGCCATGGGCTCTGCTAGAACAGAGCCCTCCCAGGCGGCGTGGAAAGGGAGGAGGAGGTCGGGCATGGGCCGGTGGCACAGCCCAGGCAGGAGCAAGTGCAACTAACGGCCGGATGTGGCGCACACGCCTGTGATCCCAGCACTCAGGAGACCGAGGAAGGAGGACCGCCCTGAGCTTAAGCCAGCCTGGGCTACAAGGCAGGACCCTATCTAAACAAAACAAAACAACACCAACCTGAGATGGGAATGGGAATGAAGGGACCCAGGAAAGGGGCATGAAGGTGCCTCGACTGAGCAGCTCTGTGTCACTGTCACGCTTATGGTGTGCTGGGGGCTTCATAACAACTCTTCTTGAGCTCCAGGGCCAGAGCTACATTACTAGCTCACTGGTCTGCCGGGTTCAAGTTTCTCCCTGTGGCAGGTCCCCCCCACCCCCTGACCCCTGACCATCTGCCCAGCCTTCGCCTGATAGGGCCTGGCCCACCACAGACACTCCTTTCTGGTCAGCTTCATATCAGCTGTCACCTACCTATGTGGGGATCAGTGTCCTGGCCTCTTCACAGCTGTCCCCACACTCAGGAGGACAGGTCACTCCTGAGTGTGCAGGTAGAGATGGGAATCTTGGATGGAGGTTGCTTTATTTCATCTTAGTTTTTTTGAGACAAAGTCTCAGTATATAACACAGGTTGGCTTTGAACTCACTATGTACCCAGGGTGGCCTCAAACTTATGATGATCCTCCTGCCTCAGCCTCCAGAGTACTAGGATTACAGGTGTGCACCACCACACCTAGCCTTGGGGGTTATTTTAAAACAACTGCCACAGGCAGCAGTGAAGGTGGAGGGACTTCTCAGAGGAGCTGCTCCTTCTGAAGATCCCTTCCCCACGCTAGCGGCTGTTCACAAAGATTAAATCAGGACCCTTTACTCACCCAGAAGAGAGCAGAACAAATACCCACGCAAAACTCACATGCTCGCAGCAGCATTATTCCCAGCAGCTGAAATGCAGAAGCAACACAAATGCCACCGACAGGTAAGGGGATAAACAAAATGTGGTCCGCCCACACAAAGGGAATATTACTCAGTCATGAAAAGGGATGAAGCACCGCCACAGTGTGGAAGAACCTTGAAGACAGTGCCACACAGAAGAAACCAGGCACGAGGGCCTGTGTTCTATGAGCATGTGCGCCCATGGAAGTCTAGAGTAATCCACAGATAGAATGTGTATTGACTGCCGGGGCCAGAGGAGGTTGGAGGGCCAAACTGAAGGCTGACGAGGCCTGGTATCTTCAAGAAATGAGAACATCCTCAAGTTGGTCTCAAGTTGATGACAGCAGAACTATGTGCTAATTAAAAGCTATTGAATTATGCGCTAGGAGTGGGTGGATTGTATGGTATGTGAATTTTATCTCAAAAAGCTTTTTTTTTTTTTTTTAAAGAAAAGATATGCTGTCGTTAGTCACCGCAACAAGGAGTCATGATGTCACTGTGTATCACTTAATGCCACTTTGGAATGGGCCCGTGGAAGAAATCATGCTGCTTGGAGGAGGCCGGGAAGCTGGGGTGGGGCTCGGGTGGATTCGCTGCTCCGGGGCTCAGGGAAAGCACGTGAAGTGGCCACATAGGGGCATAACTGCTGCCCCTTGGGAATGGCGAGGCGAGGAAAGAACGAACAGCAGAACACATAAAAAAGGAGTGGGGGTTAGGGTAGAACAGGTTGAATGAGCCCTCTTGGAATCCCGTGGGGACCCTTTATTCTTTTCTGCTTCTTGTTTAAACCTTTAGCATCTATTGATTTGCTTAGGAAATACATGTTAATTTAAAATGAAAATAAAATATGTCCCCCTCGTTGCTGATTCATTTGCTGGAATGATTCTCAACCCGGGACACTGGCACCCTCTGGAGACATTTTCGGGGGTCCTGCTGTGGGGTGCTACTGGCATCTGTGGGTGGAGGCCAGAGGTGGCCTCGTACCTGGCCATGGACAGGATGGAGGCCGTGAAGACCAGAGGATGAGCCAGGCCCCGTGCTGGCCGCAGCACGTTTGAGAAGCCCGGGCTTATTTTACCATCGAGGTCTCATCTTTGGTGTCTACAGACCCCTTTCCTGGCATGCTGTGCTTACCTCTCTTGGCCTCAGTTTCCAGATCTTTAAAATGGGTGTCAGCTGGGCACTGTGGTGCAAATCTGTCATCTCAGCACTTGTGAGGCTGAGGTAGGAGGAGCTCTGCACGTTTGATGCCTGTCTGGGTTACAAAGCAAGTTCAAGGCCAGCCTGAGTCAGACCCTGTCTCAAAAAGGAAGAAAGAAAGAAAGAAAGAAAGAAAGAAAGAAAGAAAGAAAGAAAGAAAGAAAGAAAGAAAGGGGGCTGATTCAAGAGTCCCTGCTGGGGAGATCCTGTGCGCCAGCCAGCCAGTTGCTCTGCCTGGAAAGTTAAGCGCTCAGTCTACGCAGCTGGGGAAACTGCCTGCCGCCTTGCCCCATCCCGGTCAGATCATGGAGAATAAGCAGGTCTCCTCCCAGAGACTGCAGTGAGGTCCCTTTCCTCGGAGCCTCTCGTCCGGGACAGGGAGTGGGGGAAGGCACCAAGCTGCAGAGACACCCAAGGATCCCCCAGGTTGCTGGGAACCGCACTGTGCATGGCAGGTGGAGGAGCAGGGGCCCAGGTCATCCAGCCTGCCCTGCAGGACTGAGGCCCGGGACTCAAAGTCCAGCTGCTGCGGACCACCACCTCCCCGGCCTGCAGATAGGCCTCTGTCCACTGGCGCTGGGGCCGAGGACCGCCCTGCTCACCTGGGACCCGGGCCGCGACGCCCAGGTGCACATTCCCTGGCTTCACCAAGGCTGCGGGGTACACAGCCTGCAGCAGAAGCTGCCCCAGCGGTGTATAAAGCCCACCGCTCGCACCCTTCCAGGGCTCTGCTTTAAGTGCAGGCAGCCTTGGTCTCCTCCAAACCCGGGAAGGCCGAGTCAGGAGACAGGAAGAGCCTGGCCCAAGGTCACACGGTGGCCGGTGGCAGCAGGCCGCTCTCCCACCTCTGGCTTCTCTGCCTGCCCTGCAGGCAGGTCGGTTCTAGAACTGACGGTCCTGTGCCCTCCAAGTGTTGTGAGTTCTCCCACCCATCTGGGCCCCGACTGGCGGCCGGCCTCCTGCTGCGGGGGCTAGATCTCCCTCACCAGGCTGGGGGTCGGGGTAGGAAGGGGGCACGAGGAAGATGTGTTGGTGAAACTCAAAATGCTCGCTGCCCTCGTGTTCAGTAGGATTTTATTTGGGAAGAGCTCTCTGCTTTGCCTACTTGGGGCAAAGGCAGGAAGACCCCGGGAAGTTGAGATTTCGGGAAAGGGGCAAGTGTGCCCCCCGCCCCCGGGGTCCTTCGGAAAAGGCCCTCCCCTCATTTCCGGCCGCCGCTGCCAGCCTTGGCCGGGCGCCTGGATCCTGTTGCTATGACGACAGGAAGAGGCGGCGGCGGCGGCGGCAAGCGATGCTGAAGCGACGGAGGCTAGTGGGGGTGGGGGTGGTGGCTCTGAAATGGGGGTGGGGCGCTCTGGGGGCTGGGGTGCGGATGGGGGAGGGGCTGGGGGTCCCCTGATCTCTGATTGCCTGGGCGTACTTGGGACCCCACAGCCGGCTCTGGGTCTGTCTGCCCTCCTCAGGGTCCCCATCCGCTGCTCTCTCTTTCCTTTCCTTCTCCAGGCACCTTCTGCTCCCCGGGCCCCCTCCCCTAAATCGCCCTCGTTTTCTCCCTCCCATTCGCTCTCCCCAGACCTTGCCGGATCCCCCAATTCCTCCCGCCTGCTTGCCTGCCCTCTCCCCCAGCCTCCATCCCTGCTGTCTATCTGTCTGTCCCATCTGTCTCCCCGCGCCTCCGTCCCGAGCCCCTTCCCTTCTGCTGCTCGCACCCAGACACTCGCCCGCACCCCGCACCCCGAGGTCTCCGCTCTCCGCCAGGGGCTTCGGCCCTTTGCTCTCTGGAGATTTCTCTGTCTGTGTCCAACTTCCTTCTGCTCCGGGCTCTGCCTCCCCCATCCTCCGCCCCCGCTCCGGCTCCGGGTCCCTCGTTTCTAGGCTCGGCTCCCCTCTTCCCTCTGCGCCCGGACCCTGCCCCCATCTCTCCCTTCCCCCACCCTCCGCTCTCCGAGGCTCCCCCATCCTCGGAGCTCCCCTCCCCCTCCATCCCTCCGCCTCCCTCTCGTCCTCCAGCTCCGCACTTTACCCAGCGACACGGGAACCAAATTGTCTCCTCACCTTTTTTTTCCAATCCGGACCCTCATCCCGGGGGCCTAAGCTCAGAGCCGCCCCGCGGCCGCCCATCCTTCCGACACCCCCATTCCTCAAACGCCTCCTCATCTCCACCCCCAGCCAGGTCGGACGCCGGGGTCCCTCGCTGCTGGGGGAGGGGGACGCAGCGAGAACTGGGAGCCCCGGGGTTTTTCTGGGGGGTGCCGGCAGGGGGGGCTGGACGTCCTCCCCAGTGCATCGGAGAGTTGACCTAGCGTTGCCAGAGGTGAGACTGATCTTTTCATTCATCGGAGGTGGGTGGATTGGAATGAAGGGTCTGGGACCCCTGGTTCTGGGGAAAGGTCTGGTCCCTCCGGAGAGAGGTGCTGATCCCTCTCCGGGAGGCTCCACAAGAGGAGGGTCCCTCTCTCTTCCTGCACAGCTGTGGGCCGAGGGGCTCCAGGAAGAGCCCCCAAAACCAAACAGACTGCCCTCGGTGCTGAGCAGCCCGCGTCTGTGCTGAACGGCAGGCCCTTCGCCCTTTCCCCTCAGCGCCCAGGTCGCGGCCTTGCCGGCGGAGGAGGGGGCGCAGGCGGGGTCACCGGTTCACCCTGCCAGGCAGGTGGCCAAGATGTGTCAGGACAGTGGAAGGGGCCGAGCTGGCCTGAGCGGCACAGACAGTACAGCAAGAGGCAAGAAAGTCAGAAAGCGAGGAGGGGGCCGGGGCAGGCAGGCCAGGACCCACGTCCATCCCTCAGGGTGCGGGTGCTGGGGGGGGGAGCAGCCCAGGAAGGGGCTGTGTGTAGGTGGTGGGAGGGGGCAGGGCGCTCGGGACACCAGGCTCGTTGCCATGGAGACACCCCCCTCGTCGACCTTTCCTGGCAGTCCCTCGGAGAGCAACCCAACCTGGGGCCAGTGGATGGGGGCGGAGGATGCAAGGCAGTGGGAGGCCAAGGTCACCCTGCTCTGGGACGGGGCTTTTGGTGGCCTCCCCCCTGCTCTAAGGCTTCTGGTGTCCTCACTGTGTCAGGATTTTGGGGAAGAAGTCTGGGAAGTGGGGGGAACAGGTAAGAGACATGCGGCCAAGAAAGCCGTGGGGTGAGGCGGAGCCGGTAATGGGGAAATGGGGGCCCGCCAGCATGGTGAGTTAGAGAGTGGAAGTCTTGGGGATCCAGTTTTTCTGAGTGGCTTACAAGCCGGGGAACCACTTCAAATCTGGGAGCAGGTAGGGGCTGTTGAGGAGCTCCCAGGGGAGGACCCCAGCTGGAGGGGGCGTTCCCAGGACGGGTCCTTGCCTGGGAGGGGGTCCCCCCTAGAAGGGGCTGCGCTGGGAGCTCCAACTGAGTGCATAGACCTAGGAATGTGAGCTGCTGGGTGTATGGTGCCTGGTCCCCAGAAGGGAGGGTTGGGCTTCACAAAAGTTGAGGAGATTCAGAATCCCCGGCCCTTCTGTGTGGCGAGGACGAGGGGCTCTGAGGGCCGTGTGACCCTGCGACCTGCTAGGCAGCAGAGGGACTTTATTCCTGGGCGGCTGTGGAGCTCGGGTCAGACGCGGGTGGGTGCAGACATTTGTGCGCGGAGATAAGTTGGGGTCCGGAAGAAGCCACTGCTGAGAGCCGGCATGCGGGGAGCAGCGAGGAGGTTTTCCTTCCTGGAGAAAGAGACGGTTGGGAGGAGTTCGTCTAAGTTACAGAGCTAGCAGGGGCCGGGTGCGGGAGGCTTGTTCTTAAGTGTGCCGAGTTCTCCTGGGGTCAGAGACAGAGCAGGGGCGAGGGGTGGGTGACAGCGAATGTCCAGGTGGGGGGCGAGCGTACAGGTGGGGACACCCTTCCAGAAGGGTGGAGGCGGAGCCAGACGCGGCCCCTTCAGCAGGGTCCTCGGGTGGAAGAAAGTCAGTCCTGCGAGGCTGGGCTGCAAGCTCTGTGGGGGCTGGGGGCCCGGTATAGTGTGTGGGCCCAGGCCTGTGCCTGCACCGCGGGCCCCTCGTGAGGGAAGTCTCTGTTTTTTTAAAGCCGAGGAAACACTGATTGATTTCCCTCAGTGGAAGATGTAGGGGAGACACCCCGCGTCGCCGCTGGACAGAACAGGGGCTCGCGAGGGGACTCCTGCCCTAGGGCTGCTAGGCAAAGTTCGGGAGGCAGGGAGGGACTTTTCCTGAGGAGGCCACAGGGACTCCAGGGGCTCAGATGGACCGGGAGCCGCGGTTAACCTCTGGCCTGACCCCCTCCTGCCCGCAGCCGGACAGCATGGCCGCGCGCTGACCCCGCCGCCGCCGCCGCCGCCGCCACCTCTGCGCCCCCCTCCCGGCCCGGCCAGGCCCCCCGATTCCGTCTGCGCTGCGCCCCCCCAGCCGCAGGCCTGGCCCCGCCGCCGCTCCCCCGGTGGTGGCCCGCGGCCCCCCGGCTGCCCGCGGTCAAGCTGGAGTCGCTGAAGCGCTGGAACGAGGAACGGGGCCTGTGGTGCGAGAAGGGCGTGCAGGTGCTGCTGACCACGGTGGGCGCCTTCGCCGCCTTCGGCCTCATGACCATCGCCATCAGCACCGACTACTGGCTGTACACGCGCGCGCTGCTGTGCAACACCACCAACCTCACGGCCGGCGCCGCAGACGACGGCCCGCACCGAGGCCCGGGCGCGGCCGAGCGCAGGGAGCCGGGCGGCCTCACGCACTCGGGGCTCTGGCGCATCTGCTGCCTGGAAGGTAGGGCGGAGCCCCAGCGAGCCCCTGCCCTTGCTCTGCCCTGGCGCCCCTGCACCGCGCGCCCCGTCTCCAGGTCTCACATCCTCCCCTCGCCCGTCCCCGCAACACCTCATTAGGTAGCACCCCCTTCTTTGGCTGTGCAGTCCAGGCTGGCCTTAAATTCACAGCCACCCTCCCGCCTCAGCCTCCAGAGGGCTGCGATTACAGGTGCTCGCCACCACACCCCCCTCTTTGACGTGACGTTTTGCTGGGTTGCCCAAGCTGGCCTCTGCCTTGGACTCCAGGAGCTGCGACTCCAAGGCATCCTGGGTCCCTGCACCTTCCCTTCCTCCTGTTTGCACCCAGCTCCCTGGGCCTCTGGCTTCTGCCTCTTACTGATGCTTTCCGCCGGGACCTTTGTTCCCCACCAGGTCCCCTCCTCTTGTCTCCTCAGGTCCCTGCCCCCTTGCAGTGCCCTGTTGCTCCTGCCTGGATGCCCCTCCCCCACCACTTCTCTCTAGGCCTTGCCGCCTCATTTTCCATCGTGGTCCCCTCCTCTTGTGCCAGGTCCCTCAGTTCCCAAGGTGCTGCTGTCACCCTCCCCTCAGTGCCAGCGTTTCTTCATGCCCTGTGCAGGCAGGGTGGCCACCTCTCCAGCCCTAGCTTTCTGCTTTCACCCTTCTTCCCTTCTGTCCCTTCGTCCTGTTTTCCTAGCCATGCACCAAGCCCCCAGGGGTGATGCCCTGACCTTATCCGTCCTGCAAGGTGGCTGCCACCTTCCTGCAGGGCTGAGGAAAGCGAGGCTCAGGGAGGCGGAGCCCCTGGCCCAGTCCCCCGGCTGTGAGATGGGTGTGCTTCACAGATGTGCTCTGCTGCTGGGCTGAGTGCTGGGAGCTGATCTGAAACCTCAGTTGGCTGCCAATATTTAAAAATAGGGAGACTTCTTCCTATTGAAGGCCCAACTGACAGCTTCTGAGCACTTGGAAGTCTGATAACTCCTGGCTGGGCTCTGCACTGACCATTTTGGTCAGATCTGACTGACGAGTTGTTTTTCAGACCTGGCTAGGAGTTCCTACATCCAAGTCACGTCTACACCCTGTTACCCTTCACCCCTCCCTCTCCTCTCTTGCTGCTACTTTGTTCCTCCTGAGGATGTGTGAGTTCATGGCCACTCACTGTCTGACCAAGAGCCAGGCAGAGGCCCTGTGTGGGGACTTGCATCATGAAACCTTAGGACACTGTGTAGTAAAGAATAAGAACGCCACCCATCCAGCCAGCCATCTACCCATTCATCCACCCATCCATCCTTCCATCTACTCATCCACCTATCCATCTACCCATGCATCCATCCACC
>NW_004524969.1:174342-185048 GCF_000260255.1 Octodon degus | reverse complement strand
ATCCATCCTTCCACCTACTCATCCACCTATCCATCTACCCATGCATCCATCCACCCACCCATCCATCCTTCCATCTACTCATCCACCTATCCATCCACCCATCCACCCATGCATCCATCCATCTGCCCATCTACCCATCCATCTTTCCATCCACCCATTCATCTATCTACCCATCCATCCATCTACCCATCCATTCATCCACCCTTCCATCTACTCATCCTTCCATCCTTCTTTCCTTCCACCCACCCATCTGTTTATTCGTTCAGCAACCAATCTTTGTTGGCTTTGTACTGTGTTCCAAGCTCTGTTCTTGATTCTGGAGCAGTGTGAGGGGAAAGCAGACAAAAGTCCTTGTCCTTAAATACCTCATGTTCTGGAGGGAGAGACAGCTACTCCTGGAGAGGAAGCAGCCCGAGGAGTGTTTAGTAGCAGAAGGACTGGGAGCAGGGGGCTGGGGAGTGTCGGGGTGTGTGATGGATAAGGGGTGGGGGCGGCTCCTGAGCAAGGACATTGCATGGAGGCCAGAGGAGGCCAGGTGGAGGCCGTGGGTGTCTGGGGACAGTGGCTGGGGCCAGGAACAGCAGCTTGTGAGGCCGGGTGTGGGCGCACGATGAGCCGTGTGGCCATGGGGGCAGGGGAGCGACGCCATAGGCAGTGTTGTCAGAGCTGACAGGGTCCTGATCTCGCAAGTTCCTTCAGATCATTGCTTTTGGTGTGAGATGGGAGCCATGGAAGGTTCTAGAGCAGAAGTTAGCGTGAACCGACTTACTTTCTAATGGGATGGCTGTTGCCGCAGTGTGGTACAGTGATTAAGGGGAAGCTGGAGGGGCTCTTATGTGGTGGGAGTGCAGCATGCCTGGGAGGGATTGAATGCCTGGAGTACTCCGCAGCTCCCGTGGGCAGCAGAGTGTGTGTGTGGGGGGCTCTGCTGATGCTGCTGGTGGAGTTCAGCCAGTTGGGCACCTCAGGACGTTGGGCAGCCTCCTGGTCCTTGTCCCTGGATGCCAGCTCCCCCTTCCCATTTGTGACAGGCAGAGTGTACGCTGTCTGGGCTGAGCCCCAGGCTGCTGGTGTCACTCAGCAGATTTTGTTTTGTTTCCTGTATTTTCTGTCACCTCCATCCTCAGAGAGGCCATCATGGGCTCAGTTCTGGGCACGTTGATTCTTTTCCTACGACTTTTTTGAGACAGGGTCTCACTGTGCAGTTCAGGGCCGGCCTTGAGCTCACTATGCAGCCCACGCTGGTCTCTGAGCTCACCCTGATCCTCCTGCTTCGGCCTCCGAGTGTGAGGATGACAGGTGTGCACGGCCACCACTGTGCCTGTTGAATCTGAGGTGTCGTGTGAAGGTGGCGCAGGGCTGCTGCTTCCGGCTGTGTGGCACGTCTTGTCCCTTGCGTCCACCTATGAAAACAGTCCTGAGCGTGGCTGAGCCTCCTGTGGGGGCCTGAAGTTTGACTCTCACACCAATGCCGTGTGGCACAAAGTCCTCTTCTTTGCTCTCTTCTCCACCACTTACAAAGCGTGAAGCTGTCCTTGGCTGGGTTTGGCCCATGGGCCTGGGCTGTGGGTGGGGGCAGTCCCAGCAAAGCCACTGTGAGGGGTGGACAAAAGCCACCTGAAGGAGAAGACCAAGACACAAAGGAAATGCTGGAGGCTAGAACTGAGGGAGCTGAAACCAGCAGAGGGAGCTGGGAGACAGAGGAGGGGAGGCTTGGGCAGAAGCCGGCAAGTGGGTGTCCTGCAAGCCGAAGGAGGTTAGTGTGCCACGTGGGGGAATGGAATCTCTACCGTCATGACGGCTGTCACTCACCTGTCACCAATGTGCACTGTAACCCTGCCGTGCAGCTAGAAGAGAAAGGCAGGACTGTCCCCCAGTGACATGGCCACTGTGCACCAGGATGGGGGTTGGAGTCCAGGCCTGTTTTGTTCCCGGGAGCGGAAAGCAACTGATTCATTGCTTGCTGCCTGCAGGGTCCGCTGGGTGCAGACTCTGGAACTCTGGCCCAGCACCTGCCTGCTTTCCTGGCTGGGCGCTGCCTCCCTGGTAGCAGTGTGTGAGGTAAAGAGGTCTTGGTTGCAACGCAGGTGGTGCCTGCTCTTGTCTACACAGACAGCAGTGTGGCCTTGGGCACAGAGCGAACCTGCCTTTTTCCTCTTTACTTCTTTGAGACAAAGTTTCAGTATAGAGTTCAGGCTGGTCTTAACTCACTGTGGAGCCCAGGCCAGCTTGAAGCAATCCCCTTGCCTCAGCCTCTTGAGTGCTAAATTTTATCCTTATGGGGAAAGCACCCTATTAATCACCTTAACTCCCAAGGTCAGGGTGGAGGTGGATGAGATGAGGCTTACAGCATTGTCTCGGTTGCGGGGCTCCTGCTGTGTCCTCAGGAATTTATATGCCTCAGCCTGAGTCCTTTCTCCCTAATAACTCAGAGATTCCCACCTCTAACCTCGCACTGCCCAGTAGGAACAGGGCATGAGCTATTCCTATCATTTCATTTTTCTGGGGCTGGGGATGTTGTCTAATGGTAGACTCCTTGCCCAGAATGCAAGAGGGCCTGGGTTCTATTCCCATTACTGCAAAAATAAAATTTTCTAGCAGCCATATAAAAATAAATAGAAACAGGTGAGCCAGGTGTAGTGGAGTACCTTCATCATCCCAGCTCTCGGGAGGCTGAGGCAGGAGGACCACCAGGAGTTCAAGGCCAGCCTGAAGTACATGGTGGGACCCTGCCTCAAAAAAATTGTTTTTCCTTTAACCCAACACAGCCAAATGTCATTTGAATAGGTAATTGGCATATAAGAGTTATTCAAGACATATTCCAGGGCCGGGGAGATGGCTCAGTGGAATAAGCACTTCCCTGGCAAATGCAAGGGCCTGAGTTCAATCTCTGGTTCTGCAAAAAAAAAAGAAAAAAGAAAAAAAAAAAGAAAAAAGAAAAAGAAAAGAAAAGATAAAATAAAAAAGACATATTCCAGACCTTCCCCAATAGGGAGTCCAGTCCAGTCCAGGGTGGGTTCCAGTCTGGTGGAGAGCACAGTGCACAGCTCTGACCCTCCAGTGGCATCCTCAGACTCCGGCCACCTCCCAGCTTCTCCAAGGATCCAGACCCGGCCCTGCTGTCCCTTTTCCGGCTTATCTCTGCAGGGTCCCCTGGAACAACTCTGGACACCCTATTATCCCACTGAGTCTGCTCAATTGTTGGAGCCAGAAGCTGAGAGGGCCAACCAGGCAAGGGCTCAGCCTAGGGGCCCAGCCTGGGAGGATCTGTCCTCCCTGGGCCCTCCCCACAGAAGTCCTGGCCACCTTTGATCACAAAAAGAGCACACCTCGACTTCTACACCTGTACACTAGCGTGTCAAGATTTCACTGGATCCTCTAAAGTCTTGGGTCTCCTTGCTCCCACGAGGAAGCCGAGGCTCTGGGTTGCCTGCCCTGGTTCTGGCCAAGGGCCACTGCGACCCTGCCCACACTTCTCCCACTCACACCGCCAGGGGCCGTGGTGAGCAACTCCTTCAGCCCTGTGTGCTGCAGTTCTCTCACCACCGTGGGTTGCCGTCTGTCTGTCCGTGATGGGGATTAAGTGAGATCGTGCCTGGGGCACGGCCGCCTGTCCCGTGCAGCACCTATTACTGTTAGCACCGTCTCTGCTCGTCTGAGCAGAGGCCCTGGGCGAGGGGTGTCTCACAGAGTTGTTAGTGCTTTGTTAGAGGTAGTAAGATGCCGTTCAAAGGCCTGTGGAGATAGCTCAGTAAAATAAGGGCTTACCTGACAAGCGCAGGGTCCTGAGTTCAATCTCCAGTACGGCAAAAAAGATGCCATTCAAGAGCTGAGCGCCAGGCACTCAGTAGTGCACGTATGTAATCTCAGCATTTGGGAGGCTGAGGCAGGAGGATCACTGTGAATTCAAGGCCAGCTGGATTACACAGCAAAATCTTGTCTAAAAAAAAAAAGCTGGCTGTGGGATGACGCCTGTAATCCTAGCACAGCACTCTCGCAGGCTGAGGCAGGACTGCAAGTTGAGCCCTAGCATGGCCAACTCAGCAATTTCGAAAATGAGCCTCTGTCTCAAAATAAATAAATTTTTAAAAAATACAACAATGCCTTCATTAACAAACTCCTCTGTTCACAATCAGCTTCCCAAAAAGAAGCCTTTGGCAAAATTTTGCTTCCATTCACAAACTTGGCATCTAGTGACAAACAGCCATGGCCATCTTCCCTGGAATGGAGGAATGAATTAAGTTCATGAACCCAGAAGCCACCATGTAAGGGGCTAGGGATGTCGCTCACTGTGAAGATCGTGGGCTCCACACGCACGCACGCACGCACGCACGCATTGTACTCTACAAATGTGGGCACCGGAGCCCACACTCTTACCTGTCACTCCACACTACAAGCGCTGATGGGGTACAGCCTCTGTTCACTCATTCTTTCTCTCTGAATTATACATTATGCACGATGCACACCATTTGCCCCCTTCCTCATTTCTTTCTTTTTTCTTTTTGCGGAACCAGGGATTGAACTCCGGCCCTTGAGCCTGCTGGGGAAGTGCTTATTCTGCTGAGCCATCTCCCCGGCCCCTGCTCTTCCTCATTTCTAAGTGTGCAGGCTGGCAGTGTCACAGGGGATCACCAACCTTTGCACCTTGCACCTTTGCACCTCTGAACCTTCTGCACCTTGCAAAACTCCAACTGTGCCCACTAGCATTCCTCTCTTCGCCCTCCTCCAGCCCTGGCAATCAACTCCTCTTCCTGGCTCCAAGCATTTGACCACTCCAGGTACCTCATATCATCACAGCCTTTTCTTCCACTTAGTGTCATGTCTTCAAATTCATCTAGATTGGGCTGGGGAGATAGTTCAGTGGCATAAGCACTGCCTGGCAAGGGCAAGGTCCTGAGTTCAATCCTCAGTATGGCAAAAACAAACAAAAAACCATGTGTGGGGCTGGTGAGATGGCTCGGTGGTCTAAAGCACCTAATTAGAACAAGCTTATCAAAGCACAGGGACCGCGGGTTCAATCCCCCAGCACCACATGCCAGCCAACCCTGCCCCCGGTGGGCTGAGCTGGCCACACACACACACACACACACACACACACACAAATAAAATTAAAAAAAAATTCATCTAGATTACAGTGCTTTTCTTCATTCCTTATTGATTTATTTTTGGGACAGGCTCTCCCTCCGTAATTCAAGCCAGCCTTGAACTCACCACATAGCCTAGGCTGTCCTCAGATTTGCTGTGATCCTCCTGCTTCAGCCTCCCAAGTGCCGGGATTACAGGCACATGCCACCATGCCTGGCTCATCCCCTTTTAAAAGCTGCATATATTAAAAAAAAGCTGCATAACATTCAATTGCATCCATCATATCACATTTATCTGTCAGGGGGCATTTGGGGTGTTTATACTTTCAGACTACTACGAACCATGCTCCTACCAGCATACATAAGGATTGCTTTGAGTTCTTGCTTTTAATTCTTTTTTTTTTTTGCGGAACCGGGGATTGAACTCAGGCCCTTGCGCTTGCCAGGGAAGCGCTTATTCCACTGAGCCATCTCCCTGGCCCTTCTTTTTTTCTTTTTTCCTTTGTACTGGGAATGGAACTCAGGACCTTGCACTTGCCAGGCAGGCACTTATGCCGCCGAACTGTCTCCCAGCCTTAATTCTTTTCGTGTATACCCCCACAGTGCAGCTTCTAGGTCATACAGTAATCCTAGCTCTAATTTTTTTTCGGAGCCTCCACACTGACTCCATGACTACTGTACCGTTTCTAGCCATTGTGAGCAGGGTTCCAGTCTCTCCATATCTTTTCCAATGCTTGTTTTATTTTCTGCTTTAAGAAAAATAGTATTCCTGCCCCCCTCCCCCGGGGATGAGGTGGTGTCTCACTGCTGTTCGGATTGCTTTTCCCCAGCCATTAGTGATGCTGGGCATGCTTCCCTGTGCTTCTTGGTCTGTTCAACCATTCTTTCATTAAAGAGATTTCCTGGGCACTTACTATGTGCTAGGTGTTGTTCTGGACGCTGGGAAGAGGGTGCTGGACAGCCCAGAGGCCCATTCCAGTACTGCTTCCGGTCCTGCTATGCTCTGGTCCTGCATCCTCCACTCATCAGTGCTGAATGCAGGGACCATAGTGTCTCAGGCTCTGCATCTGGCCAGGGGTACGGTGTAGCAGCTGAGCCTGCTGGGGCTCCGGGCAAAGGTGCAGTCTCTGCTGCGAACAGACATGGTGAGGTGTGTCCTGCTCTCTGATTTCTCAGGCAAGGGAGCAGAGGCAGGGAATGCAAAAAAGGTCACAGAGTACCAGAGTAGGGAAGGGGCAGTTTCAGGCCCATCCTGCAGACCTGTCACTCCAGCTCCAAGCTGCACTGCCACACGGCGCAAAGTGCACCATCTGGTTCACGGGACTCTTGGAGGCATCAAATGAGTATGACCCACCTCAGAGCGCCTACATCTGCTAGCTCCTGGTTAAAGGCTCGCTGCATTACACTATTTCTTCCCACCCCACCCTTCCCCCACTTCTGGTCTGCCTCTCATCCCCCCTCCTGCCATTTCACCCATTCATCCACCCGTCCATTCATCCACTCATTGCTCAAGGCCTTGGGGGTGCCAGGGCCGGGAGCAGGCAATACTGGGGAAACATGGGGGACTGGACTCCACATATCCCCCTTCAGGGACTCCCAGCTTGCAAGGCATGCTGCTCATAAACCAACCTGGGGCAACCCTCCCGGGGCTCCCTGGGCTCCCGGGGCGGCAGGGCCCAGAGAAGGCCACGATGCCCTGTGCAGGCAGGGATAGGGCGTCCCCCAGTAAGGGCTACACCCACAGCGACAGAGCAGAGTGTCCCTGGCCTGGACAACGGCCCAGAGGCGGGAGGGGCTTGCAGAGCTGAGAACACGATCTATTCGTGCTTCTTTCTCCGTCTCTGGGTGTGCAATAGTAAAACAGGATCTGCTCCAGAGACAAGAGGCGTGCCTGGTTCCGGGGAGTGGGATGAGGGCGGGAGCAGGGCACTCTGGGTGGGAGAAAAGAAGGCCCGGCAGGACCTGGGGCGCCAGTCACCCACTCCAGATCAGCTCCTCCCGCGTGCCTAGCACCGGGCCCGACCGGCCTGGGGCACAGACACGGAGCTTGAGGGGTGACACAGGACGGTCGGCTCCCCGATCCTGTCGCGCTACCGCCACGGTTAGGAGCCTGGCCACTTCAAGACTGAACCCTGGCCGGGCCGCGGGGTGAAGGCCTGGAGTGGAAGATGTTTGTCGGACCTTCCGCGGGTTGCTTTTCCTTCCCCTTCCCCCTCCCCTTTTCCTTTCCCCTACGCAGGCTAGGAGGCTGAAAGCCCGGAGGTGGGGACGAGGGGCCTGGGGGCGGGGAGTCTCACGCACCCCCCCAGGAGTTCCCCACCCCCACCAGCCCGTCCCATCTCCAGGGCTGAAAAGAGGCGTCTGCGTGAAGATCAACCACTTCCCGGAGGACACTGACTACGACCACGACAGCGCCGAGTACCTGCTGCGTACGTGGGAGCAGGGCTTCGGGGGCGGGGACAGAGCTCACACCTCAGCCAATCACGGCCCAGGTGCTAAGATCTTCGGTTCCCGACTGGCTCAGTGGCGTCGCTCCCGCCCCCTCCTCTCACCTCGGGGCGGGACCTGACTGTTGATTGGCTGCTTGGCTCTCTTTGACCTTCGCGGCACCTCTGCACTGAGACTAGCTGTCGATCCTGAGCTGAGATTGGCTGCCGCGCCCGGGCTGTGAGCCAATCTGTGGCGGGGACTGACCACTTTCTGAGCCGATTTGGGGAAGCCTGGACTGCGATTGGCAGCTACTGGGAGAACGTGGCAAAGCTTAGACTACGATTGGCTGAGTCTTCAGCCCGGCTCATTAATCGCAAAGTCTGATTCCTAGGGTTTCAGGAGTGGGTGGAAAGACTGCAGACAGAGGGAGCGAGAAAGGGACAAGGACTGAGACAGAAAGAGATGGGTGGGAGAGAGAGAAAGAAGAGGGGAGAGAAAATCTCAGATGAAGTCAGGCAGGAAAGAGAAGGATGGAGAGCGGGGAGACAACGAGAGAGATTAAGAGGGTCTGATCGATCTGGAGAGAGGAACGATATGGGCAGGATAAAAAAATCAATAAAATGGGAGAGGATGGCTGGAGAAGTTGAGAGGAAAAGGAGGGGGGGGGCAATGTAGACAAATAAAGAGGAGAGGAAGGGCCAGGAGTGGACCAAGGTAGAAGCAAAGGAGGGACGTAGGGAGAAAGTCTGAGCCAGGAGGCCGGGCCATCACGAGCGCCGCCGGCCGGCAGAGCAGGAACGGGTCCCAGCCTTTCCACTCTCCCCCTCCGCAGGCGTCGTCCGCGCCTCCAGCATCTTCCCCATCCTCAGCGCCATCCTTCTGCTGCTCGGGGGCGTGTGCGTGGCAGCCTCGCGCGTGTACAAGTCCAAGAGGAACATCATCCTGGGCGCGGGCATCTTGTTCGTGGCAGCAGGTGAGGGGCAGAGGGAGGGGCGGGGCCCCGGCGTCTGTCTGCAAAACGAGCGCCCCCGCCCGGAGCGCCCCCTGCGGCCCGGGCCGGGCTGGAGCCGAGTGCGCGCGACCCGACCCAGTGCGCAGACAGGTGTCAGGCGCGCGGGCCGGCCCTCGAGAGCGCAGAGACGCGATGGGGAGGAGCTGGGGAGGGCGCGCGGCCCGAGACGCTGGAGGCCTCCGAGGCGGAGGCGGAAGGGGGCGATCCCACGGGGGTTGGTCCCTGGAAGCTAGTGGGGACCGGGGACAGCGAAGGGGAACCGGAGGGGGTTTGGGCGAGGGTGACTGGGTGGCCCGTGGCTCATAGGAGGACGTTAGGCTAGAAAAGAGGGCGGCGCCTGAAGACCCGAGGAAGGCAGGGGTCACACCGCTTAGGACTCCCAGTGTTAATTGGCCGTGTGGGAGGCTGAACCCGCGGCCAGACCTGGCGCTGGAGCCCAGGCCAGCCAAACCCGGCTGGAGGGCGGAAGGGGAAACTGCCCAGACCTAGCACCCGAGGGGCTCTTCAGTAGCGGTCAGCCTCCCTTCCACGCTGATGAAAAGCGCTGGGAAATTCTGGGCTCTGGGCTGAGTGTATGTGTGTGAGGTTATGCCGGAGGCCTGGGGGGCGGGGTACGCTGTGGGAAGGTCTAGGGCGCCAGGCCGGGGCTCACTTGGGCCCGGGTTTGGCAAGGCGGAGGCCCGGCCTAGAGGAGAAAGACCTGCATTAACCCTGGCAAATATCAGACCCGCGCGCGCGTCAGGAGGTGGAGTAGATACCTCGGTTGGGATTTGTGAAGGGAGAGTTTAGGTCAGAAGTACACGGGATTTTAGAGTTAGTGGGATTTCATCATTCCAAATTCAATGGAGTAGAGAGTGGGGAAAACCACGTTTATAGATTAGACCACCTGGGCTGGGACTATCTCATGAGGGGTGGGTTCTGTTTTACTTTATTAATTTCTTTTTGTTTTGCAGTGCTGGGGATTGAGCCCAAGGCCTCATCCATGCTATGCATGAACCCAGTGCTTTATCATTGAGCTACATCCCCAGCCCTTTGCATTTTTACTTTGAGACAGGATCTCACTAGGTTGCCCAGGTTGGCCTTGACCTTCCATCGTTCAACGGCAGCCTCCAGGGAGTAGCTGGGGTCACTAATGCTTCCGGCAAAGGACCAGTCAGAGCGAGGGGGCGGGGACTAGACTTGTGAGGGCAGAGATTAGACCAGCTGCGTGGGATCTAGGCCAGCAGGAGGAGCCTGGGCTACAAGGGGTGGGACTGCCTATCCTGCCTCACTTGGGGTAAGCCGTAGACTCTGGGGAGGAGGGTAGGCTGATGCACGGGTAGGACCAACTATGGCTGTGGCCTCTGAAGGCAGGGTTGGTCCGTCTAGGTCAGGATCTGGATCACTTGGAAATGGAAGATAGACCTGTGGATCACAAGGGCAAGTTTAGAGCAGCCAGAGTGGGGCCTGGGCTATCCAAGGGGGACGTAGGCGTGGGTACCAGGCCATTCAAAGAAAAGCCAGGGATATCTGGGGTGGGGCCTGGGCCAGCAGGGGGTGGGGCTTAGGCTATATGGGGCGGGTTCTGGGCCAGTAGGGGTGGGGCTTGAACCATTGGAGGTGGGGACTAGACCATCTGGGGCGGAGCCTGGGCCCTGGGTAGGGGGGTCGGGCGGGGTGGCCTCGAGGCTCCCTCTGACCGTCCCCGCCCAGG
This sequence comes from Octodon degus, assembly GCF_000260255.1. Classification (NCBI taxonomy): domain Eukaryota; kingdom Metazoa; phylum Chordata; class Mammalia; order Rodentia; family Octodontidae; genus Octodon; species Octodon degus. Next base: position 174,829 of record NW_004524969.1, on the reverse strand, counting down.
CCTCAGCAACATCATTGGCGTGATCGTGTACATCTCGGCCAACGCGGGCGAGCCGGGCCCGAAGCGCGACGAGGAGAAGAAGAACCACTACTCCTACGGCTGGTCCTTCTACTTCGGCGGGCTGTCCTTCATCCTGGCCGAGGTCATCGGCGTGCTGGCCGTTAACATCTACATCGAGCGCAGCCGCGAGGCGCACTGCCAGTCTCGCTCGGACCTGCTCAAGGCCGGCGGGGGCGCGGGCGGCAGTGGCGGGAGCGGCCCCTCGGCCATCCTCCGTCTGCCCAGTTACCGCTTCCGCTACCGCCGCCGCTCCCGCTCCAGCTCCCGCTCCAGCGAGCCGTCGCCGTCGCGGGACGCGTCTCCGGGCGGCCCCGGGGGCCCGGGCTTCGCCTCCACGGACATCTCCATGTACACGCTCAGCCGCGACCCGTCCAAGGGCAGCATGGCCGCGGGGCTGGCGGGGGCCGGCGGCGGCGCGGGGGGCGCG
>NW_004524969.1:166504-174146 GCF_000260255.1 Octodon degus | reverse complement strand
CCGCCGCGCCCGCGCCCGGGACCCTGGCCAAGGAGGCCGCCGCCTCCAACACCAACACGCTCAACAGGAAAACCACGCCCGTGTAGGGCGCGGGCGCGGGGCGCGTGTGGGGCGCGTGCGCGGGCGCGCGTGCAAAGGGGCCGTCGGGCCAGGGCGCGCCCTTCCTTCCCCCTGCGCGCCCAGTGCTCCCCATGCGCCCAGCAGACTGCGTGGCCTTCGCCCGGCGCGCGCCCTCCGCCGGGGGACGCCGGGGCCGACCTTCCCTTCCCCCTCCGAAGGAGGTTCCCCGGGGAGGGGAAGGTAAAGGAGAGGGGGCTCTGGAAAGCGACGTATTTTATTTTTTTGGTGGGATTCATGGGGAGGGGGGAGGGCCGTGGTGTTTTTTGCAGTTTTGAGATTTTTTTTAATGTTTTGCTGTGTGCATGTGTGGGCGGGGCGGGAGGAGGGGAGGGAGGGACTCCAGCCCAGCCCAACTCCTGGAGAGGGGCCGTAACACCGAACCTAGAGTCACTCCTACAACTATCTATTCACCCTCCATCCAGAGACACAGCTCGCCGCTAGGGGTGTAGGAGGCGGGGCCCAGGCGGCCGCGCGCATGCGCTCAGTCTCCACTAGTCTCCACAAGGGCTTCCTCAGCACCTGCTGTGTGTCAGGTGCTGGTACTAAGACAGCGCTGGCAGGGACAGGGGTTCATTCATTCACTGCGACCGCTCCATTGTGTGCTTCGCTGCGGGGCATCCTGCGGAATGCTGGTCACGCGAAGGGAGGAAATAGGATCCCTGACGTCCTCGTGGAGTTTACATCTTGTGCATGAGCCAGACTTTAGTGAGAGTCCTGCAGATACAGCCAGTTAGGACAGAGGAGAGATCAGAGGTGCTGCATGATGTTCGAGGGCCTGGTGGCGCGGTTCGAAAGGAACGGTTTTAGCAGGGCGGGGGGGGGTGGGTGGGCCAGGTGTCCCCTTAGAGAACGGGGTGTGTCAAGGCCCTTGGGCAGGAAGGAGCTTCCCAGTGTGCTGGAGTGGGTGGGGAAACAGGCAGAGCCAGACAGGGCAGGGTCCTGTAGGTTGAAGAATGGCTTGAAGCAGGAGCTGGGCAGGAACGTGCAGAGTGAAGACAAACGAGCGTCTAGCGCGCAGAAATGCGTCGCTGCACAGACCCGGAGCGCAGCCGTGGGGTCCGGTGGGTGGGAGTGATCGCGAGCGATCCACGTTCCAGTCAGTGGTTCAACCACTCCCTCTCTGACCTCCGCGGGCGTCTGCTAACGTGCCACATACTGGGTCAGGCCAGGCCGGCCCTGAGACGCACACAAGAACCCCGCCAGTGCTGTCAAGGAGCGTTGCGTTGTCCAAACAGCAGCGCAGGCAGTGTGTGTGTGGGGGGGGCACATAGTTGGTGCTGTAGTGGCCACGTGAGCACCAAGGACCACAGAGGACAGCGCCCACCTCCTGGAGAATGTGGTGCTCAATCTGTGTGTCAAAAGGAGCAGGTTCTGCAAAGAGATGAGGAAGGCTTGGGGACAGCTCAGGGAGGCCAAAGCCCGGTTCGAGTGGGAGAGAGGGAAGAACGTGTTTGAGGGTCACTCTGGTGGCAGGTGGATGCTCCCTCCTGAGGCTCCCCCTTGCCACTTGCAATACTCTCTGTCCACTGGCCCTTCCCATCCCCAAGGAAAGCAGCCTGCTCAGAACCCGCGTGGTGCAGGCTGTTGAGGGGCTTAGGTTTGGCTATGAGCTCTGTAGCAACGGGCTGGAGGAGAGGGAAGATCCTGGGTCTTGGGGCGAGGGGGAGTAACGGGTCAGGAAGGTGGTACAGGCTGGCAAAATGAGGTGTGCCAGGGCTTGGGTGAAAGGACAAGCCTGGAAGGAGGAGAAGGCACGCTGGGGGAGGGGCAGAGAGCTGCCGGAAGTGGGCAGAAGGCAGAGCCCCAGCACAGTGGTTGGCGGGGCAGGAAGCAGGAGAGAGCCCCACACAAAGATGCTCAAGTCAGAGCACAGGCCTTGCCAAGATTAAACAGACCACAAACCTCATGCCAAGCTGCGGAGAGAAACCACAGTGACGAAGGATGCCACAGAGGCGAGAGATACACCCAGGACTGGGAAGCAAGTGTGGGAGAGGAAGGGTCTGTGTCTTGTCCGTGCTGTCAGCATTCCAGGCTTGCGGAGTGCCAGCCAGCCCTGCCCTCTTGGGACCCCTGAGGGAGACAGAAGGTAGTAACGCTGTGTCAGTGAAGCACAGCAGGGCGGCAGTCAGTGAGCTGCTCTTGAAGTTCAGGACAGAGACGGATCCATGGGGGACCGTCCTGGCCACAGAGGTGGCAGAGAAAGCGGGGAGGAGCAGGTGCTGGAGCAGGCCTCACTGAGCAGGCTGGGCCTGAGCCACGGGGCTGCGCTGGCCCACAGCCTGAGGAAGGAGTGTGAGTTCTATTCTGGGTGTGATGGGGAAGCCTTGGAGCGTACTGGACTCCGTGATGTCAGGGTCACACAGGTACTTAAACACAACAGTACCAGGCTCACTGCTGTGCCAGGGGTAGATTTCAGGAGTCCAGAGAAGCAACAGGTATTGGGAGCCTGGAGAGTGCGAGGTTACGGTTATGGTGGTGGTAGGATGGATGTAATGGGGCAATGAGACCCCAGGGGAGGGAGAGGGAAACCAAGGTGGGTGTGCAGACCTGCTGGGTGCTGCTGTGTCTCTCCAGGAGGGAGAAGTGGGACCTCTGGGCAGAGGGACCAAGGGTTCTTTCTCTTTTGGATCCAGCAAGTGGGAGATGCCTGTGGGACATCCAAGATCAGGTATCAGGTGGCGAAGGCACACAGAGCCCAGGGGTGGTGAGGTCATGGCTGTAAATGTAAGTTTTGGAAACGTCATTTAAAGCCACAGAGTGGGACAGAGTAACTGAGAATGCGGGCGGAGAAGTGACTCTGGCTGAAGCCAGGGAGACATCTGCATGAGGGAACTGAGAATAGGGCAAAAGGAACCATGAGGGGGTGACCAGTAGGTAGGCAGGATAAGGAGTGCCCCTGAAGGGGATGAGAGATGGAAGTGTGGTGCCCCGGTGGGACAGGATCTGGGCCAGAGGCCTTGGTGGCTCCGGGCTGGGGATGCAGATGTGCAAAGCAGAATGGGAAGGAGAGAGGCAGAAGAGAACAAAGGGGAGGCTGGAGAGGAAGGGTGGCGCCCAGGCGAGGAGCTAAAGATGAGGGATTGCATCCTGACCTGGGCGAGCTCTGGCACAGGCAGATGGAGGCAGGTGGGAAAGTTCCAGGGCCGGGAGAAGAGGTTCTGCAGGATCAGGGCTCTAGGGTTGGCTGCTGCAGCCCTGAAAAGGCCCTGGCTGGACAGGAAAGGACGGACAGGACAGACGAGGAGGATTCACAAGTGTCGGGCCTCGTAATCTGAGAGCATGCCCCTCCCTGTCCCTGCTCATGGGGCACAGCACAGGGAGGGGACTCCCTGGGGCACGCAGGCTGCCAGGAAATGCAGCGGGTGCCTTCTTGGCTTGGAAGGTGTGTTTTGTCTCCTCACCTGGCTGCTCATTCATCCACTCACTCATTCACTCCCGTGTATCATCCCATGCATTTTCTAAGGTTGCCTGTGTACCCAGCCTTGAGCTGGGGCATGTCCAGGCTGCCTATAGGACTTCCTCCTGCCCCTGAGCCCCGCTCGTCTGGCGGGACAGCCAGGCGCATAAGCAGACAGTCACATCCAGAACACACATGTGCTCCAAGGCAGAGCAGGTGAGGACGTGAGGCATCCCGGAAAGGTCAGGCACAGCCCACCTGGAGCGGGCTGGGGCAGAGGTGGAGTGGGCAGGAGGTGGTCCCATCTGGGTGCACACAAGGGCTGGGGTGGGTGGAGCAGGCCCTGCCCCTGAGGGAGCTGACACTGCATGGAAGGTCCCCGGGGGGCGTACCACCTAATAAACTTGATGGAGAGGAGTACTGCTCTGGTTCACGAGTCTCCATAAAAGCTCACGTTGCTGAGTCCTGGCCTTCCTAGCTCCTAGGGCCAAGGGCGGGGCACACAAGCCATCCTTCTATGACCCACACCCAGCCCAGTGTGCCCCATTCCGGAGGCCAGGAGATGATCTCAGCCCTCTTCCAGGGGATGGGGCTAGCACCTAACTTGGACCAGGGCCGGGCCTGGCCTACCCTCTTGGTCCCTGGGCACAGGCCTAAGGCCCCCTCCAGCTCCCACCCATGCCAGGCAGTGACCCAGGCCCATCCTGCCCTGGCTCTGCCACCTCAGGGCTCCTGGAGGCCGGACTTCAAGTCTGCCCTTGGGCCTTGGGGACCCAAAAGTCTCCTGCCTCGGCCCCCTAGAGACCCTTCCCCGCCCCTCCTCCCGCTGGTCTCTACCCCTCCCTCCTGTCCCCTTAAAATACCCAGGGTCCCTATGGCAACAGGCACAGGCGACAGGTGCGGTGTTATTTACGGGTTGTTCCCAAAATAGCCCTGTCGGGGGTGGCGACGAGGCTGGTCCCCGCGCAGTCTGAGGTCCTGGTCGCGAAGCCGGGGACGCCGAGGAAGAGCGCGGGGCCCCGCCACGGACCCGCGTGGGCGGCCTGGAGCGAGCGTGGAGCCGGTGGCCCAGGCAGCCTGGGGAGGGGGCGCGCGGTCACCAAGGGAGCCAGAGCCCCGGCCATACCCCAGCGGCGCCCAGCAATCAGGACGCCGTGTCCAAGCCTTCTGATCACAGCCTTGTGGGGAGCCCGGGCTCCCCTCCTTGCCCCGGCCAATCCCAGCCTTTTCTTCAGAAGCCACCTGTCGCAGCCTCCCCTGAATGGTAGGCTCTCAAGCCTCGCCTCAGCTCCTGTTCCCCTGAACCCCAGCCTCTGCTCTGCGAGACTCTACAGGCCTCTTTTAGGCACCCCAGTTTCCCTTCTGCACCCGCAGTGCTGAATCCTTCATCCTCAGACTCAGAGCCCGGAGGAACCCAACCGAATCTCCAAAGACGGAGACCTCAGCCCTGTGCCCTCGGGGAGGCAGCATCGGAGGGCCTGGTTTTCCCTCTGGGGTTCTTGTGGGCACCCCAGGGGCGCCTCTGAACCTCTGTGGTTTCCTCAGCCCGGTAGCCTAGTTTGGCCCCTCCCAAGCTCAGGCCGACCTCGACTGGCCCGTCTGAAGTGCAGAGTGCCTGTCTCCTCCAGCGTGCACCTGCCCCTCCACCCCTCAAGCCCCTGCCACCCAGACCTCCCCAAGCTGCTCCTGGAGCTGGAGCTCGAGCCCGGGCCCCTCTGGGATGATGATGATGTGGTCCAACTTCTTCATGCAAGAAGAGGACCGGCGGCGGGCGGCCCGGGGCAGGAGGCGCGCGCAGGGCCAGGAGATGAGGGGCCTGAGCCCCGAGCGTGAGGGCAAGACCAAGCTGGCGCTGCTGCTGGCCGCCGTGGGAGCCACGCTGTCTGTGCTTGCGGTGGGCACCGAGTTCTGGGTGGAGCTCAACACCTACAAGGCCAACGGTAGCGCTGTCTGCGATGCCGCGTACCTGGGGCTGTGGAAGTTGTGCACCAAGCGGCTGTGGCAGGCGGACGTGCCCACGGACAGGGACACCTGCGGCCCCGCCGAGCTGCCTGGAGGTCAGAGCCGCTGCCCCGGGCTGTGGCCCGTGGGGGTGGGGCTAGGGTGGGGGTGGAGTAGGAGTGGGGGTAGGGTGGGGGTGGGGGTGGGGATGGAGGGGCTGAGGAAAACTGCCCAGAAGGAGTCAGGGCCCCAGAGGAAACCTAGGCCCCAAGGATTGCCCTGCCTGGGTGGGTCCTTCACCCACTGTGGCCTGTACAGACAGATCCCTCAGGTGCCACCTCTGTCCTGAGAGCTATAGCCTGTGCCCCAGATGCTGCCCTGCCCACCCTACATGCAGAGCATGGCCACCCAGGGGACAACCCATATCCAACCTCAAAGCCCCCACCAAAGGCAGTATCTGGGTCACCGCTCCCTCTGTGGGACATCTGTGGCATCCTGTGTACCCCCAGGACTCAGGGACACACTATTCACTTCCTGTCCATCTCACCTCTCCCATTCTCCAGAGCCACCCTGAGCCCTCCCTCTCTGTCTGAGGCAGTGGTATGCCCCCCTGTGCTAGAGGGCTGCCCCATCCTCAGTGCGGGAGAAGCCAGGCCATCCCCTTCGCTCCCACAGTGGGATGCCATGGGACATGCATGCAGGCCTCGCCTCAGCTCCCGTGGGTGCTGGATGGCACCCCTCTTGATCCAAGGCACACTCAGGGCACCCTTCAGAGTCCCTCTGGAATGGTCACTCTGCTTTCTGGAGGCCCTGCAATCACAGTACCCTTCACAGGGCATCTCCCAGGCTCTGGCCTCTTCCCTGCCCCTGGCTTCTCAGTGTAGTATTTTGTAGCTGTAGGGTCCAAAGCAGCTGTCCTCAGAGCATGACAGCAAAGCAGGCACAGGATGCAGCACCCGCAACGTGTTAATTGTGTTCAGCCAGATCGCTGTCCTCACTCCTTTGCTTTGCTGTCCTAGCTCTCTGCCTCAGGCAGGGTGACCCCAAGTTTGGCTCAGTGAGATGCTCTGAGGATGAAGAGAGATGTTGAGACAGAGCCTGGTGCCGCTCCAGGCACTGAGCATGGACTCATCCACAATTACCGTAGCCAGAGCAGCCCCTGAGAGGTTCACCTCCTCCCCCACAGCTGCAAAAGAGCAGGGTGCCAGAAACCAGGGGCTCCGTCTCGCCCCGGGCTGCTTATCTGGGACGCGAGCTGGGGGTCCCTGTTCCTCAGCACAGCATTAAGAGGCACTTCATTCATCTGAGAAACAGTCCAAGTCCTCGGTGTGTTCATGGGGATCCTGCCTCCTGCCTCACTACAGATGGGGGTGTCCTTCATATTTGGAATGTACCCTCACTGGCCACCAAGGACAGGGTCAGCTGGATTGTCCTGCGACCCTGCCCCGCACAGCGCAGCTCTACCACATTACCTCAGAAACAGCCCACACATGGAAATCAAAGCTGGCTCCAGTTTCCTTGAGCTGCAGGGCTGACTCACGCTGGCTCTCCGAACGGTGACACCTCATCCTCCGGGGCCAAGAGACTCGAGGTCCCTCAGTCACCAATAGCCAGGGAGGGATGCCTAGTATAGCATGCTGTCCTGGAAGAGTCCCCCCACTTCCCGTGGTGCAGACTGGGTTTCCCAGTGGCCGCAGCACAGCGAATTGCATGCCTTCGCCTCACCCCCTCCAGGCTGCGTGGCATCTGAGCTCCTGCAACCTGTTTGTCCATCTCCCTTCCCCTCTTTAGGCCTTGGTCTCCCCACCTGTGGAGTAGGAGCATGGGTCACACCACTCAGAGAAGTTCTGGCTCCAAAATGTAGTTTAGAAAGTTGCCGCTCTTGAAGTAGAAGGTTGCCTGGATGTAATGCACACAAAGCTTGATGTGTTGTGGTTCTCCATTTATGTCACAGAAGCCAATCTTTGTTTTGAGACAGGGTCTTGCCATGTAGTTCCAGCTGACCTTGGACTCACTGTGCAGTCAGCCCGGGCTGGACCCCAACTCACAGTGCTCCTTCTGCCTCAGCCTCCTGAGGGCTGGGATCACAGGGGTGTGCCCCAGCACCTGGCTCCCGACTGCACTCTCTCGTGTGTTTGACACACATGTATAGTGTCAATTATTCAATCCCTGGTTCTGCAAAAA
>NW_004524969.1:162158-166238 GCF_000260255.1 Octodon degus | reverse complement strand
CATATGTGATACGAATGCTCTAGATTTTTCCTGTGTTTAATTTCTAACCTAATTTCTCTTGCTCAGCACCATTCCCCAGATCCCCACATCTTGCACTGTGTTATCCTTGATGTCTACGGAGCTCTCCCCAGGGGTGCCATCCTTTACCCGTCTAGTCCTGCATGGGTGGACACCTGGTTGATTCTTGCTCCTTGTCATTTGTTTGCCAAACACTTTTTGTTGTTGTTGTTGTTGTTGTTTTTGGTTGAACCAGGGATTGAATTTAGGCCCTTGCACTTGCCAGGCAAGTGCTTATTCTACTGAGCTATCTCCCCGGCCCCCAAATATGTTTATTTGTGTTCTTTTTAAAATGTGTTTGGTATAGGGTCTCGCTATACAGCTTGGACTCTGTGACCCTCTTGTTTCCAGCCTCCCCAGCTCTAGGATTAGAGGCATGCGCCAGCACGTCTGGTCTTGAAGGCTGGCTCAGCATGCCTGGGGCTGGGCTGGCACAGCATGTGGTGCTAAGGACCAAACCCCTCTCCCTGTGCTTTACTAGGCAGGCACCTAGTCTGCTGAGCTATCTCACCAGCTGTTTGGTTGTTTTCTTTTTTCTCATATATATATATTTTTGTTTCCCCGAGGGGGTGCACCGTTCCTGGAGGTACTGCAATACCAGGTCATTGTGTGGAGTGGACAAAGCAAGCTCCTATTCCATCTCCCAGCTCCAAAAATCTATTTAATATATTGTCCTCCGATAGAGGACGTATCAGATATTAAACTGATAAGAACAGATGCTACACTTGATCTTAGCCAAAAGGCTGAGAAGCGATTCTTTGTTTGTTTTCTGAGACAGTCTCGCTATGTAGGTCAGGCTGGCCTTGAGCTCAAAGCAATCTTTGTGCCTCAGCCTCCCAAGTGCTGGGATTACAGGCACGTGCCACCACGCATGGCTCCCTACTCCTTGCTTTTTTTTTTTTTTTTTTGCGGAACCGGGGGTTGAACTCAGGCCCTTATTCCACTGAGCCATCTCCCCGGCCCTACTCCTTGTTATTTATAAACAATGTTTCAGTAAGCATCTCACCTATGCTCATGATGGCTTTGGGGGGATGTGCACCCCCAAGTGACACTGTGGAGTCCCCGGCATCACGTGTCACTCAGTGATGGGACATCTGAGAGACGCATCCTCAGGTGACTTTCCCTATGAGAATGTTGTGGGTACTGATGCCCCCTGAAGTAGCCAGCAGGTCACTAGGTGACACGGTCTTCATCACATGTGTGGCTAGCCCTGGATGGGCGCATGGCTGCCCAGGTACAGCTGTGCTTCCTCCATAAAGTGCTCCCGAGTCCTTTCAGCAGAGCCGAGTGCCAGTGCCGGGGGCCCCTTCTGCTTCTTCTTATCTGCCTACGCTTGATCCTGCCCTTTTTATCTCCGCCCTGCTCACTCGCGGAGTGTGGCTCCTTCCCGCTGACTCCCGCCCTGATTCCTACAAGAGCAGAGCCTCTCCACCACACTTGCGAGTTCCCCAGGTGCCCTCTCATGAGGACGCCCGCCGTGGCCTTTGTCGTCCAGCTGGGCACCTCTGTCCCCTGCTAATCTGTGGGAGTTCTTTGTGTGCTCACTCCAGATGGAGCCCACATCTTGGCGTCTTTGTTGAGTCAAGTGATGATCCTTTTCTAATCCTACTTGACCCTGGGCAGACCCATGCTGAGGTGCCAGGAAAAAGATTATCACCTCATTTTAAAGACGGAAAATCAAGGACCCAGAGAGCTTAATGGCTCTGAACCTCAGAGCTCTGGCTCCTCCAAGAGCTGCCGCAGGTGGCGCGCATGACTCTGAGAACTATTCCCTCGGCTGCACTGCATGGACACCCTGTGAGCTGCTAGGTGTCCAGCCCTGAGCGCACACGGGGCCTCCTGTCACCTTCCCTTCTTCTCCTAACAGAAGCTAACTGCACCTACTTTAAGTTCTTCACCACCGGGGAGAACGCACGCATCTTCCAGAGAACCACAAAGAAAGGTGAGGAGTTTGGGGCAGCCTGGGGAGGGTGGGACATGCTGGCCACACTGTGGCGCACTGCTGGGCCCCAGTGGGCATGGAGTCTGTGCTCTGAGGCTGTCCCAGCTCAGAAGGATGTGTTCCTATGGCTCCCACGCCTGGCGCTGGGGCCTCAGCTCTGCCGGTGGCACATGCTGCATGTGAGCCCGAAGTGTGGGGGCTTTATCTTCAATTCCCAGAGGAGAAAAAAGTCCAGAAAGGCTCGGGCCCTTCTTTTGGGAAGCAGTGGAGGCAGGCATCGTTCCCCAGCCTGACCCGCAAGCAGTCTGGCCCCCAGGGTCTTCCATGTAAAGGAAGCTGGCGCTGCCTTTGTGTCCCTGGGAGGCTGCCATCAGGGATGTGGCTGACTTGATGAGGGAGATGAGTTTTAAATTTTCTTGATTTTAAATCTATTTATTTATTTGAAACAGAGTCTTGCTATGTAGCTCAAGCCAGATGGCTATTGAACTCAAGGCAGTCCTCCTGCCTCCTCTTACCAAGTGCTAGGACTGAAGGTGTGCAGTACCATGCCCAGATGAAATTTAAAATTCAAAGGCCATGTGTAGGCAGTGTGTCTGACGGTGGGGGATGAGATCCTCTGGAGCACACCCTGGCACCACCCCGAGCATGACACTTCTCCGGGCCCTGACATCCTCGCCAGGGCCCGGGAGGTGCAGGCCCCGGTTTTTCAGAGGTGGAAGCGAGTGCTTTTCTGGAGTCCCCCCCGCTTGAAGCAGCTGGAGAGCACCCCTCCTGGGTGCTTCTGCCGTCTCAGCTGCGGTTGCCACCACCTGCCGTGCACACTGCCACTTGATTTCCACCCCTTGTAAACAAACGGTGACCAGACAGGAGTAGTGTGGAGTGATTCCCTGCCTCCTTCTAATTCTGGCCCTGTCCCTTCCCTGCCTTGTGACTTGGGCAAAAATATGACCCTCTCTGCGTCTCAGTTCCTCCGGCAGTGGAAGTAGAATTTGGAGCGTGAGGCGGTCAGCTTTCTGTCGCTGCAGCTGAGCTCCCAAGGGAGACAGCCGGAGGAGGGAAGGCTGGTTTAGGCTCACAGCTTGTGAGTCTCAGTCCGTGGCTGTGGCTCTCTTGCCTCTAGGCACTGGCGCAGCCTAAGAGTCACTCCACCCACGGTGAGGAGGCAGAATGGGGGGGAGAGGAAAGAAGGGGATGGATATGAGAACGGGGAAGCGCTCTGCTTTCGTTCCTTCAGTGCCTCCCACATACAGGGTGGGTATCCTCCTGCTCCCAGCCCCCACACCAGTCACGTGGGGAGACACCCTCACAGGCATACCCAGAAGTGTGCTTCCCTCATTGCCCAGGCGTTTAACCCAGTCGAGTTCATGGCCAGATTAACCACCACAGACTGGACGACCTACTTGAAAATTCTCTAGTCCTGCATCTTCCATCTCCTGGGCTCTGGGTCCCTGCACAAGTGTCCTCTCCACTGTCCTCACCCAGCATTCTCTGTTTCTTCCCTCTCCCTCCTCACAGAGGTAAACCTAGCAGCTGCAGTGATAGCAGTGCTGAGCCTGGTGGTCATGGCTTTGGGCTGCCTCTGTATCATCATGGTACTCAGTAAAGGTGCAGAGTTCTTGCTCCGAGTGGGAGCTGTCTGCTTTGGCCTTTCAGGTGAGAGTTAAGGACCTGAAGACTGAAGATTTTGCATGCTGGGAGTTGATATCTCCAAGCATTGTGGCATGACCTGAGATGAAAGCTCTAAACACTGCTGCATTCTGGGAGGTGGGATCTCTACACACTGTTGCATGCTGGGATGTGGGATCTCTACACATTGTTGCATAATGGGAGATGATTTCTCCAAGCAGTGCTGCATGCTGGGAGATGGGATGCACATATTGTTGCATGCTGGGAGATCAGATCTGAAGCACTGCTGCATGCCAGAAGTTGGAGAGAAGTCCAAGGACTATAGTAAGCTCAAAGACAAGAGAATTTCAAGTCATTCTTTTGGCTGAGGATTGGAGGATCTCCAAATACTGTTTTAGATTTGGATCTGGAGTCTCCAAGGATTGTTGCGTGATGGAGGATGGAGTCTCTAAGCA
>NW_004524969.1:160171-161343 GCF_000260255.1 Octodon degus | reverse complement strand
CGCGCATCCAGTGCCGTCTGCTACAGCAAGATGAGCTAGACTACTCTCTCCCTTTTGTAGATAAGAATACCGAGGCTCAGCCAAGCCAGTGAATTACTCGCAGTCACACCCACAGCGGCAGCAGAGGAGGGACGGAAAGCAGGTCATTTCATTGCAGTGGCCACTGCAGTGGGAAGACTGTGCTCTTGTGGGGGTCCTCGCAGGCTCAGAGCAGCATATGATGACTTTAGCTGGAGACCAAGTGTCAGGCTTGCATCTTAAGGCACGCCCTGGATCATGTGTGACCTTGGTGCAGATCCTCCTCCTTGCTGGGCCTAATTGTCTTTGATGGAACAAATTCTCTCTAAGGTGGAAAGAAAAGTCATGAATTATACAAGCGTTGCCTTCTTGTCCACGCGTCACAAGCACCCTGCAGTCCAGGCCGCGCCGGGGCTTGGAGACCCGAGACTGAGCAGGACGGGGGTGGCGTCTGCTATCAAGGGGCCTCAACCCTGGCCGAGAAACACTAATTATCACGTATGAAATGGCTCAACAACACCTGCAATGAGAGTTACAACACAGCACATTCGGGCACGCGCTGTGGCGGTGGCGGTGCGTGTTGGAAGAGCTTCCCAAGAAAGTGACATTTAACTGGGTGTGGTGGTGCATGGCTGGCATCCCAGAACTCAGGAAGCTGGGACAAGAGTCTCACTTCAAGTCTGAGGCCAATCTGAACTGCCTGTCTCAAAACAAAACAGAACACCACCCCCCAAAAAAAACCAACCAAAAAATGACATTAAAGCTGATAATTGAGGACTCATAGGCATTACCTATATATGTTGGTGAGAGTAGTTGTGACAACTGGTGGTGGTGATGGTGGTAATGATGGTGGTAGTGGTGGTGGTGGTGGTGGTGGTGGTGGTGGTAGTGATAGTGGTAGTAGTGGTGATGGTGGTGGTGATGGTGGTAATGATGGTGATAGTGGTGGTGATAGTGGTGGTGGTGGTGGTGGTGGTAGTGACAGTGATGATGGTGTTCATGATGGTGATGGTGGTGGTGGTGGTGGTGGTAGTGGTGATGGTGGTGGTAGTAATGGTCATGGTGGTGGTGGTGATGGTGGTGGTGGTATTGGTCATGGTGGTGGTGGTGATGGTGGTGGTGGTGATGGTGGTGGTGGTATTGGTCATGGTGGT
>NW_004524969.1:155961-160071 GCF_000260255.1 Octodon degus | reverse complement strand
ATGGTGGTGGTGGTATTGGTCATGGTGGTGGTGGTGATGGTGGTGGTGGTGATGGTGGTGGTGGTATTGGTCATGGTGGTGGTGGTGATGGTGGTAATGATGGTGATAGTGGTGGTGGTGGTAGTGGTGGTGGTAGTGGTGGTCATGGTGGTGGTGGTGGTGGTAGTGGTGATGGTGGTAGTGGTAGTAATGGTCATGGTGGTGGTGACGGTGCTGGTAGTGATATATATGGTAGTAGTAATGGAGGTGATGCTGATGAGAGAGTGGTGGTGATGGCAGTGGTAGTGGAGGCTGTGAAATAAGACGGGCAAAGCTGTCAAGCACTAGACTGACTTGAACAGGATGACGGTCAAAGCATGAGCGGAGGCAGTCCCTGCGCACGTGAGCACGGCAGTCCTGATTAACTAGAGAGGTGGAGGCCAGTGCACGGAGAGGCCAGGGAGGCAGTCTGCACGCTCAGGCCCAGCCAGGAATGGAAACAAGAGCAGCCACATGCTTCCTATGTTCCTGCTGCCTTCGTCACCTTCCTAAAGGAGGGTCACTCCCATTCAGTCTCTCCCATGCCTCTCATTCACTTATTCATTAGTTCTTCTTATTTACTGATGCATGCACGCGTAGGTGTACATCTGCTTGCACACGTACGTCTATGTCATGGTATGTACATAGGTATGCATGCATAAGGGTGTGTATGTGCATATGCAGCGTCACGAGGTGGGTGCCTCCCTTCACGGAGACTCCCACCAGATTCAAGCTATAGACAAGACTAAAAAAAAAAAGAAGGGCCGGCGAGATGGCTCAGTGTAATAAGGGCTTCCCTGGCAAGCGCAAGGGCCTGAGTTCAATCCCTGGTTCTGCAAAAAAAAAAAGGAAGGAAGGAAAGAAATTTAGACTGGGTGTGGTGATGTACTCCTGTAATCCCGGCTCTTGGGAGGCCGTAAAACAGGCGGATCACTGAGGCCGATCTAGTAGTGAGACCCTGAACACCCTGTAAACCCTTCCCTAAAATACAAAAAAAAAAAAAAAAGACCCAAGTAGCACCACAATGAGAAACAGCGGTGCTAGGAAGGAGGAGGGGCGCTCCAGGAGCGTGCGCCCAAGGGTGTGCGCTACAGTGCAGGTCGCTGGAGAGGGCCTGGGTATCGATGGCAGCCTGCAGGCAGCCAGGCTGGCGCTCAGAGGCGCTGAGGTCCTAAAGGAAAGGCAGCGCAACCCAGCTGAGGACAGGAGGGAGGTGATGCCCCAGACAGCCAGGGAACTCGGCGGGAACCACAAATATCTGGACTACAGCCCCAGCTTTGTCATCCTTGCTGCCGCCGCTTCTCGCCCCTTTCACCTTTGTTCTTTTTTTTTTTTTCTGGTGGAACCAGGGATTGAACTCAGATCCTTGTGTTTGCCAGTCAAATGCTTATCCTACTGAGCCATCTCCCCGGCCCCAAAATCGCCTTTGTTCTTTCCTGTCCTCCGCCGCCATGAGCGGTTGCTCTCTGCCATGTGCCGCTCTGCCTTCGAGCCAGCCGAGTATGGCCTGAAACCTCCACAAACTGTGAGCTAAATAAACCATTCCTTCCTTCCTTTTGGGTACTGGGTATTTTGTCCCAGTGATGAGACAAAAGTAACCGAGAGAAACCGTATGATAGTTCACCCTTGTGTCTGATTTCCTTCACCCACATTACAGTCTCAAGGCGTACCCATTTTCCTGTACATGACTCCAGCACATCCTTCTTTATGGCAGAGTAATACTCCACTGTGTATAAATGCTACGTTTTCTTTATCAATCATTCATCCGTCGATGGACACATGGGCTGCCTCTAAGATCTGGCTACTGTGAGCTGGCCAGCTACAAACATGGGTGAGCATGCGTGAGCCGCAGCCTCCGCATCTCCATGAACTCGCTCATCCGGTGCCTGCTTATCGGGCGTCTGTCCTACTAATCTGTCACTTACTTACACTTCAGAGTCCACCAGAGTGGACTCAGTCCACTTCAGAGTCCTCCCTCTTTCCCTGGCCCTTCCTGGCTGCCGCCTCTCCTATCTTCTCTTCCCTCCACTTTTTGTCCCTCTATTCATTCGCCTACCTGTCCCAACCTCCATCCATGCAAAAAATATTGGTTTAATATCCAGTAAGTGCCACCTGCCTGTTCTTAGGCAGCTTGCCTCTCCTGGGACAAAAGCCCTGACGTCTCTGACTTGAAGCGGGAAGGCTGCATTTAGGCTCATGGCTTCGGAAGTGTCAGCCCATGCTCGGGTCATTCCAAGGCGGAAATTTCGTGGTGGAAGGTCATGGTGGAGGAGAACTGCTCAATTCGTGACACCTGGGAGGCAGAGGACTGGGGAGGAGCCAGAAACAGGGGCAGAGACCTGACCTGTCTTCAGTGCTGTCCTGGGTGTCTCTTGAGCCAATCCCTTGGACAACCAAGATGAACCATCCCAGGGCTGTGCTGGGCCCACTGGGAAGAGGACGGTAAATAAGACCCAGATGCCCCCCACGTACACAGACCCTGCAGCTTGGGAGGAACGGGGTGCTGGAGTTGTGCTGGAGCTCACGCCTGCCTTATTCCTGGAGGTGCCCGGGAAGTGGGGCTGTCCACGTAGTGCCGTGGACACGTGGAGGGAAAACTCTGCAGGCTGTACCACCAAGCGAGGGCAGATTGGACGGTGTGATCATCGTGACCGAATGCCGAGGACCGAGCAGCCCGGGCTCGGGAGCACTTCAGACATAGCCATGTGCTGGTGATTTGTATTTTCGCTCAAACATATTCACAGGTGTTGTCAATTTTTGTCCGTGTGCCTGTTTGGGTTTTTGAGACAGGGCCTTTCTCTGTAGTTGAGGATCCACACGTAGCTTAGACTGTGCAGGAACCCACAGAGATCTTCCTGCCTCAGCATCCTGGGTGCTGGGACCCACAGGCATGCAGCACCACGCCCTGTTTAAAGCCATGTTGTGTCCACTCTTTGTCACCACTGCTGTCACACTGATGTGCTTTGTGCCCTTGTACCTTCTTATGGTCCCTGAGGCATTTGGATTCACAAGGCATTTGGATTCCGAAGGAGTAGAAGCGGCCTGCAGGGAACCGCTGTCTTGTTCTTTCTTCGTGTTTGTCTTTCTTTCTGTGGCATGTGTTCTCGTTTTGGAGAACTGAGGTGAAACTAAGTCATTTCTTGACCTTTTCGGACCCCTTCCCAGCCTTGTTCACTATTCCTAAATCAAATTGTGTCCTAACTTGGCTTGATCCCTTTCTGCTCTTTGGTGATTGCCGTTGCAATCAACCTTCCCAGAGTCTTCAGCTGAGTTTTGCATTTCTTTATTCCTGGATATCTTGCTAGCATATGTGCTGCCGAAGCAAGCACGCCTGTTTGTTCTGCAAAGTGACAGGGAGATGCGCCTGAGCCATCTCCCGCCACCCTCACCTTTTCTCGGGGTCCTGGGAGGGCTGTCTGCTCTCATGCCAGCCGAGCACTGCCGCTTGTGCCCGGCCAAGACTCTGCCCAGCAGGGTCTGGATTCTCCCTGGCAGCCACCGCGCCCCTTCATCTCTGTGAATTTGTGTCTTATTCCTTGTTTATCTCCAGCTTGCAAAGTGATGCCAAGTCTACCGTAGGAATTTAGAAAACATGGTCATCCGCGATGTGCATGACCCCTGGGGCACGCCTGGGCCACATCCCAGACCTCCCGGCGCCCCATTACTCTACCTCATGCCCGGCTGGCGAGTGGCCTAGCGCAGCATGAACACTACATGCACAGCTGTTTAGGGACAGTCACCAGCTGGCTGTGTCACACAGGCCCCGGAGGCTGCAGAGGCCAAGTGGGAGCGATGCATAGTTTAAGGTTAGGCAGGGCCACTCGGTAAGACCTGCGGCTCAAAAAGAAAATTTTTCAAAAAAGGCTCAGTGTAAAGACCGTCAGTTCAATACCCAGGAAAGAGGAACGGAGAGAGGGAGGAAGAAAGGAAGAAAAAATGAATGGGAAAGAAGGAAGGAATGGGACAGCAAAAGAAAAATGAAGTGAAGGGCTGGCCAAATAGCTCAGCGGATTAAAGCGCCTGCAAGCAGGCACAGGGGCTGAGGATTATCCTTCGGCCTGCTCTGCAGGCCCCACCCCCGGGCGCGCTGGG
>NW_004524969.1:151016-155742 GCF_000260255.1 Octodon degus | reverse complement strand
AAAAGAAAAGAAAAACGAGGTGGATGTCTTGCTTGTGTTCTCAGTCGCTGGGAACTGGAGACCTGCTGTCCACGTGTCGCAGTTTTGGCTCCAAGGGCGGGAGGCCGGAAGCGGGCGGAGCAGACCCCCGGCCCGGCCCAGGGCCTGCCTGCCTGCCCTGTTAGCTCCCCTCCGGCACAAGTCCACTGCACAGTAGTGCCCTGGTCCCGTCCACAGCACCTTATGGAGCGCGCGGGGCTTGGGGGTCACGGGAAAGCAGCGATTTCGGCTGTCATGTCTGGACCCGGGGCAGATTTTAGCTCCTTCTGTCTCTGGCGCTCCATGAGCGGGAGGGTGCAAGGCGACCCCGGGGTTGGGGCACCGGGGTGCAGACCGCATAACTGAGACCCTGTCCTCTCTCCCCACAGGCCTGCTGCTCCTGCTGGGCGTCGAGGTATTTCGGCATTCCGTGTGGGCCCTGCTCGGGGACGAGGACGGGGACCTCAGCCCGCAGGGAGCCCGGGGCCCGCGCCTGGCCTTTGAGTTCTCCTGGTCCCTGGGCTGTGGCGTGGCTGCTGGCCTCATTCTGCTCCTGGGGGGAGGCTGCTTCCTGCTACTCAGCCTGCCTCCCCGGCCCTGGGGGTCCCTCTGCCCCAAGCGCTCGCACACGGCTGCCTAGGGCCACCGTGGCCCCATGTCTCCCAGGAAACTGAGTTCTGTCCACCCAGCAGATGCCACAAGGCACCCTCAGCCACCTGTCCCTCCGTGCCTTCTACACGTTCTCCTCTGTGGATGAATTTGGGGTGTTCTGGGAGGGGGCTTTCTGCCCATGTGGGTTCCCTGGGAAGCTGGTGGGGACCTGACAGAGACCAGGATGTGGTGGGGTCTCCGGAGGAGTTGGGGCCTTCACTGTCCGGGTCTGCATTGATTTGCTTCCGGGGAGATTCCCAGGACTGTCTGCAGCTGGGTTGGGCTGGGGAGATAGAGTAGAGGGGTCCCACCTGACTGTGAGAGGGTTGGGGATTAAAGGTCTGGAACCCGAGCCCACCGCTGTGAGGTCTGTGACATTGCCAGCGGGCCTCACGGCTTGGAGCACGTCCATCCGGGTCCACCAGGCCATTGGAAACAGGAGGGCTTGCACACCGAGGTTGCTGTAGGTTGAACTGTGAGCTTTGGACTGGGGACCTGGCTCTCAGGCTGGGAGGGGACTGCATTTGTGAACGGGGTGTTCTCGGAGGAGAGTGGGTGAGAGCCAGGTCAGAGGGGGCCCTGGTCCGGCATTGCCTCAGAAAGTGGAGGTGGGGACGCAAAGACAAAGTGGACAAGCTTGAAGGGAATCCTGAGGGATGCCCAGATCTGCCCCAGCTACAAGGGGTCCACCAGCCATTGGCCAGCTACAAGGCCTCCTGTGGCTCCAGCTATCCATGGTGCCCAGCAGGGAGGCGCTGCTGGAGCAGAGCCCTGAAAACTGGGAGATGGCTTTGGAATGGGTGTCAGGCAGAGACGGTGAGTTTGGGGGTTCGTAAGTGAAAAGTCCAGGCTTCAGTGGGGGGCCTGGGGGTGTGTGCTAAAGGCCATGGGTGGGGAGGGGGAGGGCCTGGTGCCCAGCGTAGGTCAGCATCCTCTCAGCCACCTGCACAGGCTGCTCTGCCACAGTGAGTGGGCTCCTTGGAGCACCAGAAACCGTGGATCAGAGAGGTGGAGTTCTCAGAGCCACACCAAATGGCCCAGGCTGCGCTCCACGGAAGCTTGGGATGTTCCTGCCTCAGCCTCCACATGCACTGGTGAACAGGCCTGTGCCCCCACGTCTGAGCTGAGGACCTGCTGCCTTTGACCAACAACATTTCCATATTTAATTATAAGTCTGACTAGGTTCTCCTCTATCTAGGGTTACATCTAGGATAAGCCCACTGCAGGGTAAAAATACTCTACGTCAACAATGCACTGAAACCAGCCAAGCTGGCAGACATCACAAGTGTCACAGCTGGCAGCATGACACACTGCAGAGTCCCCTCATGGCTGGTGACCCAGAGCAGACAGGGCCAGTGCTGCACCACAGGCGGCTGTCACCATGGGATCCACACTGAAGGTGCCCAGCATGTTTTCCCCTAAACACACCTCACTTCTGTGCACCACGAGGTCGCAAGGTCGTGCACTGTGGCAAGCCAGGCACTGTACGCACACGTGATCCATCCGTGGCCGTGTTACGTGCATTATAAGGATGTCGTGTTCGTGTTGCGTGAATATTATGGCAGGGACGGTATAAACTGCTTGAGGATGACCGTCGCACCCCCACAAGAAGGTGTCCTGCCTCCTGGGAGGGGCGGGGGCAGTCCTGGACGGGTCACAGAGCTGGGGAAAGAGTCACCCCTTCACCCAGCCGTGCGCTGGAGGGGTGGCTGCTTTTTGCCCTGCTCCGGGCACCTACCACTGCAGCAACTTCCGCAGCCCCTGTGGTCCCCCATCTTGGCATCCTTCAGGGTGGCCCTGCGCCCCACTCAGCACTTACTTCCTGGGGGTCCCGTAGGGAGCAAAGGCAATGACGATCCCACAAAGCTGAGAGAAGCCTCCTGGCGCTGGGTCAGCCACGTGGGCTGTGCGGTCATCAGGCCTGGGGGCAGGTGGCGCTTTGGGCCCGGAGTACAGTACGGGCGGGAGAGGGGAGCTGGCGAGCTGACAGGCTGCCGAGGGAAGCAGATATTAATCACATCGCCACACTAATGAGTGTGCAATTATAAACTGGGATAAGTGCTAGGGAAGGAGATCCCTGGCAGCTTTTTCCCCTCTGACTTAGTTCCCAGCCTGCTCTGGGGACCTGGGGACAGGGAGGGAGATGAGGAGGGGCTCTGCTTCTCCGGTGGCTCTGCCCAGCGGTGTCTTCACTCTGCACCCTTGGGAAAGCAGCAGGTCTGAGAAGTGACGAAGGAAGGGCAGGCGAGCTCCCCCAGCCCTGCCTGACCTCAGCCTCTGGCCTGAGCCAGCTTCCCGTCACTGTGAGTAAATCCCCAATGTACTGGGCCAATGTGCATAAAAGCTTGCTTTTGACTCAAGGTTTCTGCCCCAGGTCTGCTGGTCCCATTGGGAGAGGCTCACCGACCAAAACACTCTGCTCATTCCGCAGCTGGGAATCAAAGAGAAAGAAGAGAGGGTCTTTATATACCCATCTTGGCCCCGCCCCCATGACCTCACTTCCTCCCATCAGCCCCACCTCTTAAAGGCACCACTGCTTACCAGTGGCCCCACAGCCGTGAACAAGCCTCCAGGCTGGGCTCAAACTGGGGATCCCCCCCCCCCCCGCCTCAGCTTCCCAGTGGAAGTGCCCCACACCCAGTTTGGCTCATGTTTAATTCTTAGCGATTTTTGGTTTTTGGTGCTGTGCTACTGAGCTATCTCCCCAGTCCTAGATGATGTTGTTTGAGGTGCTGCCCAGGAGGCCAGGCAGTGAGTGGGCTGCGGCAGGTATATTGTGTAGCAGCGGGAGAGGGGGAGCCCTTGTAGAGCCTCTGGGTCATTTGGGGATGGTGGCTTCTTCAGTTGTAGACTATCTGACCCCTGCTTTTCCAGTGTTGGCAGACTGAACACAGGACAGATGCTCAATACATGTCAAACTTCAGGTGAACATTGAACGCATTTGAAAGTGAAATACAGCCCCCACCTGCATGAGGTGTCCTTATCCCACCCACCTATCAATCGTCTGTCCATCCATCCATTACTTGTTGATCTGGAGTATAACTCCGCACCCCTCTGTGCTCCCTCTCTGCTGTGCTGAGACCCCATGGTCTGGGTGGTGAGGGACCAAAGCTCACAGCCACCAGGGTGCAGCCACGGCCCCGGGGAGCCAGGGTGGGGTGGAGGACCGTGTACCCTCACCGACTTCCCCAAGGCTTTGGAGCCTCTGGGCCCTCAGGGAAGAGTGAGCCCAGAGCCAGGCGACCTCGGCTCCCAGAATTCTTCACTGCCCCTCATCTCCTGCGCAGGACCAAGCCGAAGCTCGGAGCTGCCGGCTCTGCAGCAGACACCGGCCTGTGTCCCTCTCAGAGCTCTGCACCGCCCCAGGGCCTTTTCCTGTGTGACCCAGCACGCTGGGGGTTGTCAATCTGCTCCCCTGGCTGGCACCTTCATCTAATTCACAGCTTAAATCCCTTCCTGCCAGGCCTGCCCGGCCTCCTCACTGAAGGCCATCCTCTGAGCCTTGTCTTCTGCGGACTCTGTCATGATGGCTGTTGGCCCCCCTGCTTCCATCTTAGCTCATCCCAGCCTGCAAGTACTATTCTTCCCCAAGGAACGCAAGCACCAGGGAAGTGAGACTGTCATTTTTTTTTTTTTTTTCCTTTGAGACAGGGTTATGCTAAATTGCCCAGGCTGGGCTCTAACTTGCGATCTTCTTGCCTCAGCCTCAGAGAGTGCTAAAATTTCTCATGCGTACCACCACACCTGGCTGGGGACAATCTTTTTTTTTCCTTTCAAATCAGTAGTAGACATTTTCTGGCATGCGTCATACATCCCTGACAAGCATCATGGGATAACTGGAGAGGGGAAATCATTAAGAGGGGGCTGTGAAGGCTCAGAGTGGAGCCGCCCTGGGGTTGCGCCCTGCGAGATCGCTGCGGGCTCTGCAGACCTGCATGAGACGGCGCACCTTCGCCCCTCCGGTCCCGGAGCCACGGGCAGCACATCCCAGAGCGCCCATGCTAGGCCCTTTAAAGGCCACCTGGCTTTTTTTTTTTTTTTTTTTTTTCTTTTTTTG
>NW_004524969.1:145124-150916 GCF_000260255.1 Octodon degus | reverse complement strand
AAACCATTGTAACTCTTTTTTTTTAATCTTTTTTGGTACAAGGTCTCACCATACAGCTCAGACTCATAGTGATCCTCCTGTTCTCATCCGCCCGGTCCCTGTGCTTGCCTAAGCAGGTGCTCAGTCCACTGAGCTATCTTGCCAGCCTTGCCACCTGGCTTGTTAAAACGCTTGGGTTTGCCAGGCATAGTGGCACATGCCTGCCATCTCAGCGCTCAGAAGGCCGAGGCAGGAGGATCACCGTGACTTCCAGGCCAGCCTGGGCTCCATAGCAAGGCCCTTTCTGAAACATACAAAACAAAGCACATCAGTTTAACCCAGCGAGGGAGCGGTAGGAGTGGTAAGACACCCAGGGGCTCTCCAGCTCGCTTCTTGGGGGGTCCCTGTTCCCCCTCAGAGTGCAGAAGCCAGCCTGCCCCCGGAGAGGAGCTTCCTGCCTCGGCGGAGGTGGGGAGGTTTGTGCCAGCGGTCAGGGGAGGGTGGCGCTTCCTGGGCAGGATCCCCTCTGCTCACACCAGATTTAAGACAACAGCTCGGAGCCTGGAGAAGAGCGCAATGCCCCCTTCTTACCCTCCGCAGGATACGGGCAGGCAGCTGGGAGGGGCAGCAGCCACCAAGGGCCATTCTGAGGGGCAAAACCACTGTCCTGGCGGAGGGCCTCAGCGCACGGCCCGGTGGGACACTCCTGCGTCCCGAGGTCCCACCGGGTGACGTGGCGCCCACAGGTGGTGCTACCCTGCTGCGTTCTGGTCTCCTGAGGGCCTCGTTCACCACAACGGCCTTCCATAGTGGAATCCTCTGCTTGGAGACAGGGTTTCATTATGCTGCCCAAACTAACCCTGAGCTCACAGGGCTCCTCCTGCCTCAGCCTCCTGAAGGCTGGGATTACAGCCATGTACCATTAGCTGGTCCTGGAAACTCTTTAGGAGGGCAACCCTGAGCTCTGGGGTGCTTCTCTTCCTAGCATGGAGGGTTACAGTCGGACAGGTCGAGATGTGGATAAGAGAGGCGAAGTCGTGAGGAGCACAGCCCTCCAGGCCCTGAGGGTGGAGCCCCCAATCCTACCTGGCTCACTGCCTGCACGTAGGAACGGGAGATTGGTCCCTGTCACCAGGGTCATGACCAGTGCTCCTATTTCAAAAACACAAGGAAAGAAGACAAAAGTGGAACACATGGTGGCGCATGCCCATGGTGCCCGCGTGTCGGAGGCTGAGGCAGGAGGATCACCAGAGCTGGAGGCCAGCCTGGGCTAGGTAACAAGACTTTGCAGAAACCAAGGTTATGTCATAAAAGCTTTCCATAACATCACATGTGCAGAATTGCCAACCCCAAGACTCAGGGAAATGACCATATCGCTGCTTAGCGCTGGGGAAGGGCGCCCCAAGTGCAGAAATGCCCCTGGGGGGGCGGTGGCAGAGGGGTTGGACACTGGTTCCTCTTGGCCTCAGGGCACCCCTTCCCCAGCTGTGGACAGAGCGGTGCTGGAAGATCCGAGAGCATCCTGACACCACTGTGGCCTTTAGGAAAGGCGGGAATGGGTGTGCGGGGGCCAGGTTTCGTGTCAGGCTGTGGAGACGCTGCGGCTCGACTCAGGAACCAGGGACTCGGGCTTCAGCGGCCCTCCTCAGGAGCAAAAGGCACAGAAGAAGGAGGGGCTGGGCGAGGTTAGAAGGAGCTGGAGCCTGAAGCTCAGCCAGGCCAGTCAGGCCAATGCTCTCAGTTCGCCAAACACTCTTATTTATTTTTTTATTACACTGGGGATTGAACCCCGGTCCCACAGCCTTTATGCTGAGTGACAATCTCTGTCTTATTTATTTATTTTAATTTTTAAAATTTTGAGACAAGGTCTCATTAAGTTGCTAAACACCCCCCCCCCTTCACTTTGCGACCCTCCTGCCTCAGTCCCCTTGAGTACTGGGATGACAGATGGGCGCCTCTGCTCCCGGCGAAGTCAGGAGAGTTTTTTAATCTTGCTTTGGCGTTAGTTCTCAGGGGCCTGCGGGTGGTGTGCTGCCGTGGGGGCTTGGTGGCTTCTACCCTGGGGGCGGAGGGGGCGGCCGAGGGCAGAGCCCAGGGCGAGGAGCCGGGCTAGAGCTGGCTCTGGGGCTGGGGCTGGACTGAGCAGAGGCCCTGGCGCCGGCGCAGCAGCGCCGCCTGCAGGCAGGAACTGGAGCGGCCGGGGAGCCCAGTGGGAACCGAGATCAAGGACTGGGCTGATGCCGGTTTACTTACTTTCTTGCATCTGAGTCCAAAATAAATAAATAAAGCAACAGAAGCTGCCCTCGTGCCCACACCGAAGGTGAGAGACTGCGCAGGCCGGGTGCTAGAGGAGCTCCGCAGCCTGGGGGCACACTTCACAGGCGCAAAGCCGGCACCGCCGGGGGTAGGAGGCCGAGGTCAGCTTGTTTCTTTGAGATGGGGTCTCACTCGGCAGCTCAGGCTGCCCTTGAACTCACTTGGTAGCCCAGGCTGGACTCGAGTTTGCAATGATCCTCCTGCCTCAGTCTCCTGCATGCTGGGGTGACACTCCGGCCTATAGGCTCAGGAATGTTTTAGTAACAAGGGCCACTGTCCTCTTCTTTCTTTCTTTTTCTTTTCTTTTTTTCTTTTTTGGCAGAACCGGGGATTGAGCTCAGGCCCTTGCGCTTGCCAGAGAAGCGCTTATTCTACTGAGCCATCTCCCCAGCCCCTGTCCTCACTTTTCCTGGTGCGTTTCCTCTCACCAGCTGGGGCCTCAGGTGGGAGTAAAGGCCTCATCCAAACTACGCCAGTTCGAAGGCCGTGTTAGCGCCCGCCTGCGATCCTGGCGCCCCAGAGGCCGAGCAGAAGGATCATCAGGAGCTTGAGGCCAGCCAGCCTGGGTGGCCTGCAAAGTGAGCTCCAGGCCAGCCTGAGCGCCAAAAGACAGAACAAACTTCCCCCGTTTGCTAAGGGCCCGATTGAGTCACCTTCTGAGGTCTTAGAAACCAGGATGCCAACTGGGAATGTGGGGGCACACCTGAGCCCCCAACAACATCCTTAGAGGGCCTCTCAGGCCCTGACCTGTCTTTCTCTGCGTTGAGCGTGTGCGTTGGGTCCTCCTCCTTCGACACTCCAAGGAGACCCAGGCGGGCCGGAGGTTCCAGGTTTCGGTCTGCGCAGACCTTGCCCTGGGCACCTTCCCTCCAGGTTAGAGACGGACACGGACTGGTTCAGAGCTGAGTGTCCTGCACGTGGCCGCCGAAACTTACATTCTCTGCCTCCGGCTGTGTTTCGTGTCCAGGTCGGCAGCCTGCCGCATGCAGTTCAACTACACAACGGCTGCCGAGGCTGAAGGTCAGGCCCCGGGTGGGGAGTCGGGCCCCTCGGCCCACGCCGCCGCTGCGCTCTGCTCTGAGCAGGCCGAGGGCTCTGCATTAAGAAAATCACTGCCCGCCAGGCATGACTGGGGCTCATAACAGTTAGAGCAAATGAGCACATGGCTTTAAGAATGGAACTACAGTCCTGTAAGTACTGCCTGCGCTGGGCCGCGCCACTATCTGGGTTTATTACCACCAAGTTATGAACAGATGCCATGAAAGAATTGCTTTAAAATAGACTAGATCCAGCACAGAGGCCTGGCTCAAGGGATACAGAGTCTCTTATTTTCCTTTCCTTTTCCTTTTTTCTTTCTTTCTGTCTGTCTTTTCTGAGACAGGGTCTCTCTATGCCATTCAGGCTGGCCTTGAGCTCACTTTGTAGCCCAGGCTGGTCTTGAACTCACAGTGATCCTCCTGCCTCAGCCTCCCAGCTGCTGGGATCACAGGCGTGCATTACCACATTCAGCTAAGTATGCAAAGTTTTGATCGTGCAAATCCAGCACACTCTGGGAAGCTAGGGTCCATGAGCGTGAACCCGGATGAGGAGCCGGCTTTGTAGTGCGCCTGAAAAAGCTGCTCAAAGGGTAGATCTGCAGCTCTCTGTGCAGAAGAAAGAGGGAGAAACCCACCAGGCCAGCCCTCTGTTCATCAGCACCCCTCACCCCCCCCCCCGCGGGATGCTCAGAATTTACCAGAGACCCTGAGAAACCCTTCTCCCTGCCACACAGCGGCTGGATGGGCACCGGCCTCCCACAGCGGATCTGACTTCCTATGGCTACAGGAGGATGTGAGGGTGGGAAATTGGGAATTTTCTGATTTGTCTAAGACCCCAAGGGTGATGAACAACACACACCTGAAGCGTGGGGCTCCCCAGGCCCAGGGCCAGATGTGTGCATTGGACGCGGGATGGAGGTGCCACAGGTTTAACTCGTAGCTGTAGGCCTGCTAGGGCTTTGGTCTAGGCGGCCTCCCAAAACCTCGTGCAGTCGTAGGTGGGGCATCTTCAGAGGTGGCTGGACCTAAGGTGTGTGACACTGGGTCTGTGATCAGTAAGCCACTCCAC
Source organism: Octodon degus (assembly GCF_000260255.1). Classification (NCBI taxonomy): domain Eukaryota; kingdom Metazoa; phylum Chordata; class Mammalia; order Rodentia; family Octodontidae; genus Octodon; species Octodon degus. The sequence goes on along the minus strand of NW_004524969.1, from coordinate 146,515 downwards.
GGGTTGGTTTGGGGGTTCTAGCTGGGATTAAGGGTGTGAGGGCCACACTCGAGGGCAAGAAGCTGCATGCCCCATAAGGCACAGAAGGCCCCTTGTCGCCCTCCTGTGCTGCTTCTGCTGTCTCCTGCCGCTGCCATGAACTGCCACGCTCTGCCACACCACCCGGCCCTGGAGCCAGCCCATTATGGGCTGAAACCTCCACAAACTGTGAGCCAAATAAACCTTTCCTCCTTTAGCTTTGGGTGTCGGGTATTTTGTCTCAGCACCAAGAAAAGTAGCCAGAAGAAGACCCAAGAGAATCGGGAGCAAGAGCTGGCGCAGAGCTGCCTGAGCTGCTGGTCAAAGCGTCATCACCCACACTGGTGACAAGGAAGAAGCATCCCCAGCACCTACCAACGGACAAATGGCCCGGCACCGTATGGGACAGCCACGTCGGGGAGTAATCCTCAGCTTTGAAGAGCAGCCACAGCACGATGGATTCTGAAGGCACGACGCCCGGGGAAAGAAGCCGGACACAACAGCCACATACTGAGTGCGTCCAGGGGCACACGACGTCCAGGCAGGTGAAGCCGAAGGCGCAGGACATGGAGAAGGCAGGCAGGGCTTGTGGGGCCTGGGCAGTGGGTGCAGGGCCCGCTGGAGCGCCTGGAACATTCTAGAATCAGATACCCCAAACGGCTCCACAATATTGTGGACACCACAAACTGCCACTGAGTTGTGCACAGGAAGATTAATGGAATACGAATTACAGGTCAGTTAAAGAGAAAGGAACAAGGCACACGAGGGCCCAGGTGGGGCTCCGCCCTGCCTCTTCCCTCGCATCTCACGCCTGGGCCACCTGCCTGCTGCCTGATGCTTCTGCGTCCCTCGGCACCTGCTGACTTCAGAGCGCTGCAAGACATCGTTCTCGGCGGGAATCGAGTCTGCAGAGCTGGTGTAACAGCCCTGTCTTAAGTCGGCGAATGCAGAATAAACCTTTTTGGAACCTTATTCTTGTGCCACAAGAGCGCCTGCAGATACCTTGCCAGGCATAGAGGGGGCCCACCCGTGATCCCCGCAGGTGGGAGGCTGAGACAGGAGGCCGAGGCCTGGCTGGAGACTCCAATTTGTATCAGGCCTTGGCTGTTAAAGTCCAGGGAAGCTCTCTCCACCTCAAGATGCCTCAAGCTCTGATTTTTGTAAAACCTCTAAGAGCGAGTACACAGGATCTGCTTCGCGGTTTCCACCCCGGAGAGACAGACAGAGGAAGGTGTGGAAGGTGCTGGGTCCTCTTCGAACCCCATTGCTTGAGGAGCGCAGACCCAAGGGCTGTCTCTGTCTCTCTGTGTGTTCTCTTTCTCTCTGTGTTTTTGTCTATCTCTCTGGCTCTGTTTCTCTTTTTCTCTACCTCT
>NW_004524969.1:143259-144879 GCF_000260255.1 Octodon degus | reverse complement strand
CAAAGCTGGGGAAGTGACCCCCCTCGTGCAAGCCCCACCCAGGCAGCCCGGGCGGCCTGCCCCCACTGTGCAGTGAGCAAGCTGCTGGGCTCAGGATCATCCCTTATGCAGCTAGAGCTCACAAAACCCCCGGCCGCTCTTTGCCATCCGCGGCTCTTTTGTTGGCCTCAATCCTGCTCTCACTTCCTTCTGTCAGTCAGGCAGAGACCTGTCACCCTCAGAGCTGTACAGCGTCGGAGACCCCAGGGTCTGCACCTGCGGGCCGAGCAATGGCCATGCCATGCCAGGTGCCTTACTTCAATTTTCTTCTGTGGCAGAAGTGCTCCTGTCCCCCTTCTCCAATCAGCAAGGAGCAGGGAATTGGTGATTTGCAGGCAGCAGATGTTCTTACGGGGGCTAACCCAGAAGTGGAACTGGTGACAGTTGCGACCACTGTCTAGACCAAGGGGAAGAGAGGGACAGCAGACGACCTGCCAGGGATGTACTCAGGAAGTGGCAGCTGCCGCCGGGGACTGTAGGGCCCCAGAACATTCTCAGGACTCTAAGAATGTCTTGGGGTGCAGCATGAAACTAGCTTGGGGCCATGGGCGCAAGGTTGGAGCATCAGTGCCCATGAGCGTCAGGGAGAGGGCAGTCGGGCCGAGCGCATCTCCAACAAGTGCTCAGTTTCTCATACTTGACCAAGGCCCAGCTTGGCTGTTCACATGGACCCATGTCCACCTCTGCAGTTCACGGGAGGCCCAGCGTTCCTCCAGGGGGCTCCACCACACAGCCAGGCCTAGAAGCAGATGTGCTCAACTGACAGACACTGAGTGATGGGTGGATGGGGACGGATGGAAGGACGCTTGGAAGGACGGAAGGAAGGGATGGGTGGGCAGATGGATGCATGGGTGGGTGTGTGGATGGGTGGGTGGGTGGAGAGTGAGTGGATGGGTACATGCATGGGTGGGTGGATGTGGGAGTGGGTGAGAGGGTGGATGGATGGGTGGGTGGATGCATGGGTGGGTGGAGTGGATGAAGGGTAGATGTGTGGGTGGGCAGATAGGTGGGTGGCTAAGTGGATGGATCATGCATGGATTGGTGGGTGTGTGGGTGGGTGAATGGGTGGATGGATGAGTGGGTGGGTAGGTAGGTGGCTGGCTGGCTGGGTACAATAAAGTGATGCAAAATTATCCCTCACCTGACTTGGCCCGCGAGTCGAGACGTGGGGTAATAACCTGGAGGAGGAATGGGGATGAACAAGACAAGGCAAGAGACACAAGAGACGGAGACAAGACAGGCTTTCTGATAAAGTCTCGTTTATTGAAGAAGTGAGCGGGGTCTAAATAGCTGTATAGTGGAAGCAGTTGGGTGGGACTAGTTGTGGACTGGTAGTGGAGGTCCAGGACCACAGGAAGATGTCGAGGCAAGCAGGGATTGGTGCTGCAGCACTTCTTGCCCAAATAAGGGAAAATATAACAGGAGCATTCTGTCGCCCCCCACACTCACCCTCCTTTCAACCCCCTCACTACAAGGCCACCTCTCACATATGTCTCCTCCCACTGTCTTCACTGTCTCCTTCCCACCCCCATGTCATGCTTGCAGCACTGTCCCACACGTGGGTCCTCAGCCCTGTGTCCT
>NW_004524969.1:140100-141654 GCF_000260255.1 Octodon degus | reverse complement strand
TTTTTATTTTTGTCACATTCAGACAGGGTGCTGCCAATTACTAAATCCCCTAAGCTGGGCTTCAACTTGAGATTCTCCTGCCTCAGCCTTTCAGCCTCCCAGATGCTGGGATGGCAGGAGTTTGTCACCAGGTCTGACCTTGGCCAGGAGGTGGTTTCACATTTATGTGTGAACAGCAGCTGTGAGGCCGGTTGCCATGGTGACACTGGAGGCCTCCTCATCTCTGCGAGCAAAGCCCCCTCCTGTGAGGTAGAGGCTCGAGTGGGACCCTGCTCCCCACGGAGACTGGCATGTAGGAAAAGCGGGGCTTGGCCAGTGTGGGTGCCACCCTGGGGCTCACCGCTGCTGGGGGCTGCTCTGTCTTCACACATTACTCGCCAGAGCAGGGAGCTGGGCCAGCTGTCCCTGCGCCTCCCGCCCTGTGTGGGCTCCCGGCACTCTTAGCAGAGCAACTGGGATGAGCTTGGTCACTGCATGGAGCCAGGTACTGAGGGGTTGTGTGACCCGGGACACCTCAGGGTCTGTGCTGGCCAAGAGGGAGGCTCAGGGGACAGCGGGGGCCTGGGGCAGCAAGGGCAAGGAGAGGCAGGACCCCAGTCCCCAGAACTTCAGGGCTGGCCCAGCCCTCGCTAGTACCCACATCTTTAAAAGAGCTCTAGCTTTTACGTTTTTATTAATTTATTGTTTGCACTGAGCTGCATCCCCAGCCCTTTTTATTTGCTTATTTTTTGCTTTTGTTCATTTGAGCCAGTGTCTCACTGTGCAGCCCAGCTGGCCTCCAGCTCGCTGCGATCCTCCTGCCTCAGCCCCCTGAGCGCTCGGATCACTACGAGTTCAAGGCCAGCCTAGGCTGCGTAAGGAGACCGTGTCTCAAACCGAACCAAACCGAACCTACCAGTGTGAAAGTCGTCCAAGATTATGGCCTAACAGATGGTTTAAACACATCAGTAGAGGGCTGGGGAGAGCGCTCAGCGGTCTAAGCACCTGCCTGGCAAGCGCAAGGTCCCAAGTTCGATCTGCGGTGGTACCACATCCAGTGCCGGCCACGGAATCTGGGCATGGTGGTGCATGCCTGTAATCCCAGCGTTGGGCAGGCTGAGACAGGAGCTGCGGAGCGAGACCCTGTACCAAAGTAATTAATTAATTAATTAATTACTGGAGAACTTAAAACTTGTGTGCAGATTATTATTCAGCTGTAAAAAGGAATGAAACACTGGTACATGCTACATAGAAATCAGATGCAAAGCTCACACCCCGTGCTTCTGTTCATTATGTGTCCAGAGGGAGATGTTGGGGACCAGAGAAGAATGGGCTGGAGGGGGGCTAGCGCCCACTGTGTTCCCAAAGGTGACAGTGAGGAATTGTTGCTGATGTCACCCTAGGAGGGCACAAATGTCACTGAACTTGGGTGGTACCATGGCTGGTTTTATGTTAGAGGACTTCGCCTTAGTTACTGCTTAGATGTACAGGCATTTGGCGGCTTTTGGCTTCTCTATCTCTGCAGCTTTAACTACTGAAAGTTGCTGGTAGGGCCGGGGAGATGGCTCAGTGGAA
>NW_004524969.1:138059-139109 GCF_000260255.1 Octodon degus | reverse complement strand
GCAGCTGCAGCCGCTGCCTGCCCATGAAGTCCGCCCTGCCAAGCTGCGGGAGGGGCACCCAGGACCAGGGCACGTGGGACAGCAACACAGGCAGTGGCTCCCACCCAGGCCCCTGCACCCCACTCGCCGCCCCCCTCTGCATCTGGTGCAGGAAGCAGCTCACTTGGGCCAGCGCCACCTCCTGTATCCTGGCGGTGGGAAAGCCTGCCCGGAACTCGCCGGTCCCCTAGACATCCTGCCTGGCACATCTCAAAACACTTTCATTTGCTATCTGAGATAGTCAGCGCTTCAAAAAGAACACAGTTATTCCTCAGTGTATGAGTGCAGTTGGTTCCAAGAACCCAAACCCAAACCCAAGGATGCTCAAGGTCTTGTATGAAATGGCGCAGTGTTTCCCGGGACCTAGGTGCATCTTCCTATGTCTTTATTGGTTGGTTGGTTGTTCCTTTGAGACAGGATTTTGCCATATAATGAAGCTGGCCTCAACCTCACAGCCATCCTCCTGCCTCAGCCTCCTGAGTGCCAGGATTGTAGGTGTGCACTGCCACCACCTGGCAAAGGTTTGTCTTTTAAACAAATCTGTGAAAAAATGAAGATAGGTTACAAATGGCTGTCAACATTCAGAAAACACTCATCTGCTTGTGGATGTTCATCCACCTCACTGAATCTACAAGTGAAAATTAAGAAGACAGAGTGGAGCGGGGTGATCCTGGCACCGAGGAGGCTGAGGCAGGAGGCTCGCTGCGGGTTCGAGGCCCGCCTGGGCTACACAGTGAGCCTGTGTCAAAAACAGAAAATTCAGGTGGTAGGCAAGATAACTAAGGCACGGACACAGGTTTCAGTCGGTGGTTTATCGGGAGCATAAGCATGCATTGTATGTGCGATACACGTACATGTATGCCGCATGCAGAACACACGTGTTGAGAAGTCACTCGGCTGCACTTGCTCATGGGGAATACCCGATGGAGTCGCACCGTTGTTGTGACAGATGATGATCTCCTATGGACCCCGTGTGTGTCAACTGGGTCTGTGTCGGGCAGCGCCACCTCC
>NW_004524969.1:135271-136417 GCF_000260255.1 Octodon degus | reverse complement strand
CAGAACCAGGGATTGAACTCAGGCCCTTGCGCTTGCCAGGCAGCTCTTATTCTACTGAGCTAACTCCCTGGCTGGCCTCAAGCTGGCAGTGGTCCTCCTGCCTCAGCCCTTGGGGTGCAGGGATTACAGGCACGTGCCAACATGCCCAGCAAGAAGTTTCTTTCATCATAATTGAACTCCTTGCACTTGCCAGGCAGACACTTAGACCACCAAGCTATCTCCCCAGCCTATTTTTCAAAAGTATTCCATTTTTACTTGTTAATTATGGCTCAATAGATCCCTGAGGTAGAGGAAAGCGCTGACTCTACAAAGCTCCAGGAGAATGTGAAGCTGGCTGTCTTACTGGGCTCCTGTGGCTGCGCCAGGCTTCCGCCAGGATTCCCCCCAGGATGAGAAGGACCACTGCTGCTGCGCTCAATCGGACCAGGGTCTCCACGAAGTGACCTCCGGGGGTGTCAATGCCTCCAGGCTGGGCACCAGGAGGAGCTGAGGAGAGGACTGAGCGCTCGCTGGGCAGCACCCTCCACCTCCAGAGGAGTGGCTCTGGGTGGCCTGCATTTCCCTGGAAGAGTTTCACTCAGAAAACAAAACTGGAGTTTAGGGGCCGGGGAGATGGCTCAGTAGAATAAGCACTTCCCTGGCAAGCATAAGGGCCTGAGTTCAATCCCTGGTTCCACAAAAAGAAAAAGAAACAAAAAACAAAGTGGGGCTTAAGAGTCCGTGGGGGTCTCCCCTGTGCCCTCCTTGATTGTTGGCTCTGTATCTGGTGCCCCCTCCTTACCTCTTCCCTTTCTCCCTCCATCCCCACATCAGGGATTCATCTTTGAATGGGGAACAGAGCAGAGTACCTACGATGACAGGCGCCCAGGGAAACAGCTGGGTGACAGCGCGTCCTTCCTGTGGGCTGGGCACTGCGGGTCCCTGCCCAGGTCCCAGAGCAGCCTGTACAGTGCCAGCCACCCCAGGGGTGTGGGATCACCTCCAATGTCCAGAGCAGAGCAGACCCTGCAGGTGGGGTCCCAGGAAGGGGCAGGGGCTGCCTTCCCACCTGCCTTCTTCCTCCCACCCCTCTCCGCTCCCCTCCCCTCCTTTCCTCTTCCTCTTCCTTTCCCTCCCCTCCCCTCCTCTCCCTTTTCCAGGGCCACT
>NW_004524969.1:133460-134856 GCF_000260255.1 Octodon degus | reverse complement strand
ATCCCAGTGCTGGGGAGGCTGAGACAGGAGGATCACTATGAGTCTGGGGTGCATAGCCAGACCTTGTACCAAATAAATGAAATATTTTAAAAAATCTTATAAAAAAGGAAAGAAGGGCCAGCCAGATAGCTCAGTGGATTAAAACACCTGCTCAGGCAGATGCAGGGGCAGGGGGTTCAATCCTCGGCCCACTGTGCTGGTCCCATCCTCAAAGCATGGGAAGTAGCTATTCACAGTCACTGCTGAAAAAAAAAAAAAAAAAACACCCAACAACAAATTGGTGGGGTGGGGGTGACCAGACAGCTCAGCGGATTAAAGAGTCTGCTTAGGCAGATGCAAGGACTGGGGTTCCAGCCCCGGTGTGCCTTGCCAGCCCAACACTGAGACAGTGATTGAGAGTGGGCATGGGAGTGCATGCCTGTAATCCTAGCTCTTGGGAGGAGAATCGCTAGATTTAGCATGAGGTCATGGCTTCAATTCAATCCCCACCATTAAAAAAATAAAAAATAAGAAAAGCTCTGGTTTAACAAAGTCCTGACCTCCAAACCCCATGCAGCTTCACCTGTCACCACGATTTCCAGGGGGCTGCTGGGGTGTGAGGGGGCCCTGGGCTGGTAGTACATACAGCTATAGGTTTCCAACTCGGCGGCCGCCATGTCCTGCAGGGAGAAGTCTGACTTCCTCCCCACTGGACTACGCAGCTGCACGGAAGATGCCGTGCCAGGCTTTAGCAGGGCAAACATGGCAGGCTGCGTCCTTCCATCCGGCATCTGGCACTGCATGGTCACGCTGTCCCCTGCGGCCACCTTGCCCATTTGGTGGGCTAGGAGGGAGGGCTAGGGCAGGTATCGTAGGAGAGAAGGCAGCGGGGCGGGGTCTCCAGCCCTGTCTCTACCTCTCTGCCCTGGCTCAGGATTGTCTTCCCTGTTTCCAGACCTGACCCATCCCTCCCCTCAGTCCCAGGGCCGCCATTGCTGTCAGAAGACCAGAAGCCACCCTGCTCATTGGTCACCAGCAGCAGGAGGCTGTCACTGTGCTCAGACATGCTGCCTGGGACCCTGTCCTGTAGCGCTGGCCGATGTACAGCCCCGTGGCACCCTGCTGCAGCCCGGCCCTGTGGAGCTAGGCTGTCCTCCCGGTAGGTTCTGGACCCGACAGCATCCACCCCCTTGCTGAAGATGCAGAAGGCTGTCTGGGTAGGGCTACCAGCACAGCGTCACATTGGTCCTGGTGGGCACCGCTGAGCTGGGCCAAGCACTGAGGCTGGGCTTGGGGAGGCGTCCTGGAAGGGAGCAGAGCTCCGGGTGGGGTGTGAGGAAGTGCCCGAGAGTGTGGAAGGGCCTGTGGGAGACTGGGGGGACGGGGGGCGCGTCTGAGCCGGGCCACTCACTCACCA
>NW_004524969.1:130455-132799 GCF_000260255.1 Octodon degus | reverse complement strand
GCTGGTGGAGCCAACCTTGTGTTTTGCTCTGAAAGGCTCCGATCCAAGCTTTTCACCTCTCAATATCTAAAAGGAGAGGCTGGAGAGATAGCTCAGTGGAACACGTGCTGGCCTGGCAAGCGCAAGGTCCTGAGTTCGATCCCTGGTACCACAAAAAAAAAATCTAGAAGGGGTGTTATGGCTTGTGTACAGATGTCCCCCCAAAGCCTCATGTGGTCGCAGGTGGGGCTTTTCAGGGGTGGCTGGATCTGGGGTGTGTGACGCTGGGGCTGACTCACGGTGCAGCGCTAGGCTCAAGGGTGCTGGGTTGTGGGCGTGAGTGCAGCCTGCCCCGAGCAGCCCAGACAGGATACAAGGGATAGAAAGAGCGGTGGTCGGCCCTTGTTGCTTTTCTGTCTTCTGCCCGCCACGGACCTTTTCTCCCCTGGGATGCCACCTTGCCTTGGAGCCACAGGACTATGGACTGAAACCTCTGCAAAGTGTGAGCTAAGTAAACCTTCGCTTCTTTAACTTTGGGTGTTGGGTATTTTGTCTCAGAAACAAGAAACGGAACTAAGAGGTAAAGCACAGTGTTTGGTGTCTCCTAGCAAGAGTCAAAATGCCCAAGTGGGTCTCCCAGCCTGAGCCAGCATTCACCCCGCCCCGTCCTGAACACAGCTGCCTGCCCAGGCTGTGCTGGTTCCCACCCGGTGGCATGCTAGACGCCGACAGAAGGCCCAAGCACACGGGCCGCAGAAGCCAAGCCAGGAGCCTCTGCCATGGGCCCGGGTGTCTGCACTTTAAAATGGGGCCAGGAGATGCGAGTGTGGGCCCAGGCGGGAGCCACTGGCTGGATGAACCCGGCCCTGGCCTCGAGGGCATGCACGTCACAGACTTGGGGAGGAGGTGAGTTCGGACACCCCTGACCTCTCACAGCTGCTGTGTCATGAATGCCCAGCGGTGGGCGACCCCGTTTTTTGCCTGATTTAAGATCAAGAGAGGGGCTGGCGAGATGGCTCAGTGGTCTAAAGCACCTACATGGAACAAGCTTGGCAAAGCACAGGGACCATGGTTCAATCCCCCAGCACCACATGCCAGCCAGCCCCGCCCCCTGGTGGGCTGAGCTGGCCACACACACACACACACACACACACACACACACACATACACACACACAATAAATAAATAAATGTTTAAAAAATAAAAATAAAAATAAAAATAAATTAAGATCAAGAGAGCCAGGTGTCCTGACACAAGCTTATAATCCCAGCATTCTCAGTGGCTGAGGCAGAAGGATTGCCAATTTGAGTCCAGGTTGGGTAATTTAGCAAGCCTCTACCACAAAATAAAAAAAGAAACGGCTGGGGATATAGCTCAGCATGAGGGCCCTGGGTTCCATGCCCAGTGTCACCAAAATAACAACAACAACAATAATAGACTATGACTGTCACCGTGATAATGGGACGGGCCTAAGGCAAGGGCAGGGGCTGGTTAGGCGTGTGCTTCTAGGTGGCGCCCCCCCACGGAGTAGACGGTTTTGCGTCTGAGGAAAGAGGAAGTTACCAGGCTTTTGTGCTAAAATTATATGCAAGAGTCAAAAAGAGAAAGACACTTTGCCTTGAAAGGGGAAGTGCCCTGTAACCCCAAGATTGGAGTGCCCCATGCCCTGCAAGTGGGAAAACGGAGCTGAGCCCAGCCACTGACTGTGGGCGTCCCTCAGTTTCAGGGGTGGGAGAAGGGAGCCCTGACGCAGGCTCTGGCAGGTGGGGACCTGAGCACACCGCGCAGGCGGCAGTGAGCCAGGCACCAGGCCCAGGGGCTGCTTGGGGCAGCGAGTGTACAGACAGGAAGTGGATAGGGAGGGGCTGGTGGACTGCCCTTGACTGGAATTATACGCCCCTACCTTTCCCAGGTATCCAACTTCCAAGGGGACCAGTGGGTGCCTTCCTTGTCTCTGCCCTCCGGTGAACCAGTTCCTTGGAATAAGCTCTACTCTACAGCTACTTCTGCATCCGCATACCCATATCCTACCCACAGGGGAGTACTACGCAGCCCCTAAAAGGATAACATGTTTATACTTACACAAAAGTGCCTAGTGGATCAGTGCCTAATCAAGTCAGACAGGGAAGGGGGAGCAGAGAAGTATCTTGCCAAGCCACACGCTGTGCACATGTGAGCCTCACTATGTAGCAAGCCTGGAAGAGGAGACTGAGGGGTCAGTACTGACGGGGCTTCCCTAAGACGCCATAACTACGCAGCAGAACAGGATCCTGACTGGGGGGCCAGGGAGATAGCTCAGTGGAATAAATGCTTGCCTGGCAAGTGCAAGGCCCTGAGTTCAATCGCTGGTACTGCAAAAAAAAAA
>NW_004524969.1:125234-129245 GCF_000260255.1 Octodon degus | reverse complement strand
GAGGAGAGGTGGAGCAGAATGGTATTTCCTGAATAACTGGGCTATGGTGGTGCATGCCTGTAATCCTAGCACTTGGGAGGTTGAGGGAGGAGAGTTGCAGGCCAGCTAGGCTCCACAGTGAGTTCAAAGCCAGCCTGAACTGCAGATCAAGATCCTGTCTCAGGCCAGCGACATAGCTCAGCAAATTAAAGCACCTGCTTAGGCAAGCTTAGGCAAGCACAGGGACCAGGGTTCGATCCTGGCACCCCATGCAATGCTAGCCCCCCGCCCCCCCCAGGCTGAGCCAGCCAGAGTCTGCACTTTATGCTCTATGCCTGTAATCCAGCACTGGAGAGGCTGAAATGACACAGGGAAACCTCCAAAAGACACAGGGAGAAAAACCGATCTGCCAACCTGAAAGCTACCTGGGATGAGTTCATGTTCTCTAAAACTGAAGCATGAACGTTAGGAACAAACCGAGGTTATGGGCAGAATATATTTATTGGGGGAAAGAAAGCTCCTGTCCACGAGAGAAACAGGAGGGAGACCCAAGCGGGTTGTCCCCCAGGAAGCTGTTTCTTGCAGGGACTTTTATAGAGGAAAACCTACAGCGAGGCGGGTCTAAGATGGTGGAGAAGACACGGGAGCTCGCGTAGGTGGGCTCGAGGTGGGACAAAGCCCTGGCCAGCCGATGAGGTTACAAGCACCATGGCTCAGGTAACATTGATTAAATCTCTTGCGGGTCGCTCACAATAGGAACCAGATCAGCCCGATTGGAATTTGGAAAGCCGATTATTACTGAGCTCAGGACCCCATCAGCTCTCACACCGGAGAAGACCGAAAGGCGCCCAGCCCAGGAAGCAGGGGGTTTAAAACCTGGAACCACATTTAGTTTGGTAAAACAAATTTATTGTGTGACAGCAAACAACGCTTTCAGGGTCATTGTAACCACTACTCAAACCACACTTCCTGGGGCTTTGTGTTAGTTTCTGGCTATCTTGCACCCGCGTACCTGCAGGCAGCCTTGCGTAGCCCGAGGTTACAAGAAGTCAAAGCCCGGTTAGTTTCCTTTAAGTCAACTCTGTAAACTAACTTTGCTGAGGGGACTTGGTGAGGGTTACAGGAATTGGTGAAGGTTACAGGAATTGGTGAGGGAGGAATGTTATCTAGCAAACAGCAAGAAACAGCCTCTGGTTGCTAAACAGCTTAGAACAGTGGTGAGTATACTTTTTTTTTTTTTTAATTTTATTTATTTATGTGGGGTGTGTGTGTGTGTGTGTGTGTGTGTGTGTGTGTGTGTGGTCAGCTCAGCCCACCAGGGGGCGGGCTGGCTGGCATGTGGTGCTGGGGATTGAACTGCGGTCCCTGTGCTTTGCTAAGCTTGTTCTAAGTAGGTGCTTTAGACCACTGAGCCATTTCACCAGCCCCGGTGAGTATACATTTTTACACAACAGAAAACACAAGATTTACACTTATAATCTAAAATGTGAGTTGATCCATTACAAAATGCAGTATCAAATGGGAAAGCGAGTCACGGAGCAAGCGGGCGTGAATGTGGGACAGGGTCTCTTCCTGTTGGGGGTTGGGCTAGTGACTCATCTGGGCTCTTTCAAGGGGACTGATACCTATTTGGAATATCAATCCCTGATGTGCATCCCTGGGGAAGTGTGGAGCTGTGTGTTTGCTCTTTGGTCTTGAGATCTGGCCCATAGGGGAGTGTCACTCTCTCCCCAGTTGCAAAGTCACCTTGCCTTCCATCTTGTCCCCTTGAGGGCCTGGCCCTGTCTGGCTGCTTATAATACTTCTAGCTAATTTATGTAATGGGTCAACTCACGCTGTAGACTATAAATGTAAATCTTGCGTTTCCTATTATGTAAAAATGTATATTCACCACTGTTCTAAGTTGTTTGGTAACTAGTGGCTGTTTCTTGCTGTTTGCTAAGATAAAATTCCTGTAACTCTCACCAGTTCCTGTAAACAGAGTGAGATTACAGAGATGACTTCAAAAGGAAACTATATGGGCTTTAGCTTCTTGAAACCTCCGGGCTACGCGAGGCTGGCTGCAGGTACTCAGGGGCAAGATAGCCAGAAACTAACACAAAGCCCCAGGAAGTGTGGTTTGAGTAGTGGTCACAATGACCCCGAAAGCATTGTTTTGTGTCAGACAACGAATGAATTTGTCTACCAAACGGACTGTGGTTCCAGGTTTTAAAAGCCCCCCAGCTTCCTGGGCTAGCCGCCTTTCAGTCCTCTCCTGCCTGAGAGCTGACCAGGGTCCCTGAGCTCAGTAATAAATGGCTCTTTTAGGGGCCGGGGAGATGGCTCAGTAGAGTAAGCGCTTGCCTGGCAAGCGCAAGGGTCTGAGTTCAAGCCCCGGTTCCACAAAAATAAATAAATAAATAAATAAATAAATAAATAAATAACTCTTTTAAATTTCAGTCTGGCTTCTGATCTGGTTCCTCTTCGGAGTGACCCATAACAACTTAGCTGCCTACAACAAAAACAGGAGGATCACTATGAGTCCAAGCTGCGTAGTGAAACCCTGTAACAAATACATAAAAAGAAAAAAAAAAAAAAAAAAGATTTGTCTCACCAAACCAAAACAGAATGGTCTTTTTCCTGAATGTGCAGTATATGCCACTAGCGTTATATCACATGGTTTGACCTAGGATGGGTGATTAAAATGTCCAATCACCCAGGCGTGGTGGTGCAGGCCTGTCATCCCAGCACTTGGGAGGCTGAGGCAGGAGGATTGTTCTGAGTTCAAGACCAGCCTGGCCTACAAAGTGAGCTCAAGGCCAGCCTGAACTACATAGCGAGACACTGTCTCAAAAAACAAAACAAACAAACAAACAAATCCAATGAGGCCAGAAGAAAAGTCACTCATTGTCTGTATTGGCTCTCTTACATTTGGGGTCTTCTCCTTCTCCTTCTCCTTCTAGCTTTGACCGCATCACAAGGCAGTCTCCTGGAAGCTACTCTTGTTTTTTTTTTAAATATTTATTTATTTTTATTTATTACATTTATTTATTGTGTGTGTGTGTGTGGCCAGCTCAGCCCACCAGGGGGCGGGGCTGGCTGGCATGTGGTGCTGGAGGATCGAACCGAGGTCCCTGTGCTTTGCCAAGCTTGTTTCAAGTAGGTGCTTTAGACCACTGAGCCATCTCCCCAGCCCTGGAAGCTACTCTTGTTGCCGACAGCTGAATTAGCTAGAAATATTATAGGCAGACAGGGCCAGGCCCTCAAGGAGACAGGATGGAAGACAAGGTGACTTTGCAACTTGGAAGAGACAGTCACTCCCATGTGGGTCACACCTCAGGACCAAGACAAAAGAGGAAACACACAGCTCCACACTTCCCTAGGGATGGGCAACAGGGATTGTGTTCCAAATAGGTATCAGTCCCCTTGACAGAGCCCAAATGAGTCACTAGCCCAGCCCCCAACAGGAAGAGACCCTGTCCTGCATTCACGCCCGCTTGCTCTGTGACTGGCGTCCCCACTTGGTCCTGGATTTAATCAATTTTACCTGAGCAATGGTGCTTGTGATCTCATTGGTTGACCACAGTTTTGTCCCACCTCACACCCGCCTACGAGAGCTCCCATGTCTTCTTCACCACCTTAGACCTGCCTCACCGCGTGGTTTTCCTCTATAAAAGTCCCTGCAAGCGACAGCTTCCCGGGGACCACCTGCTCAGGCCCCCTCCTGTCCCTCTCTCAGACAGGAGCTTTCTTCCCCCCAATAAATATATTCTGCTCATAACTTCCGTTTGTTTCTAAAATTCATTCTTCAGTTTTAGAGAACACGAACTCATCCCAGGTATCTTTTAGGTTTAGAGATCATTTTCTCACTGTTATTGGTGGTTCTCTGTGTCACTGACACGTGCATCCCTTTCATGCCCGATGGCCTTGCTGGACATGAACCGTGTGCGTCTCGGCTTAGAGCCCGGGCAGCCAGCACATCAGGTTACAGTGGCATTATCCCTACTTCCCTGCTGCTGTCAGACACCAGGTTTTTTTTTTTTTTTTACATTT
>NW_004524969.1:116685-124624 GCF_000260255.1 Octodon degus | reverse complement strand
ACACACACACACACACACACACACACACACACACTGCCAGCCCTTCACGCTTTGGGGACCTGATGGGTGGTAACCCCAAAGGGTTGGAGGTCGGGAGCGCCACACTCTCATGGATGCTGGAAATTCTGCAGTAAACACAGAGGCCCTGGACGCGGGCTGCAAGGTCTCCGCAGGACCAGGCAGCCAGGGGCCGGCAGCGGCGGAGGGAAGGCACGACTGGGACAGGACCTCTGCCTCCCAGCTCATTCCCTGCACCTCAGCTACGCTGCTGCTGCTACTGGGGTGCAGGTGAGGCCCGAGCTGGAGCCCCGCTTGGGCTTTGATTTTGGAGCCGGTTTCTGCTTTGCTTTTCATGTAAATAGAGTCACTGGAAGCTGCGTCTGGAGAGGCTAATTTGATACTGTGCAAAGTTACTTCCGGCTGGCTGCAGTAGCACACACCTCCCACCCCAGCACACAGGAGGCTGAAGAGTCTGATCACCAGCCTGGGCTACACAGTGAGCTCAAGGCCAGCCTGAACATACAGTGAGACCCTGTCTCAAAATAGCACACACACACACACACACACACACACACACACAGAGTCATTTTTTAAAAATATATATATATATATTTATTTATTTATTTTTAAACATTTATTTATTTTTTTTAAACATTTATTTATTTATTTATTTTTGTGTGTGTGGCCAGCTCAGCCCACCAGGGGGTGGGGCTGGCTGGCATGTGGTGCTGGGGGATTGAACTGCGGTCCCTGTGCTTTTGCTTAGCTTGTTCTAAGTAGGTGCTTTAGACCACCGAGCCATCTCACCAGCCCTTTAAACATTTATTTATTTATCTTGTGTGTGTGTGGCCAGCTCAGCCCACCAGGGGGCGGGGCGGGCTGGCATGTGGTGCTGGGGGATTGAACCGCGGTCCCTGTGCTTTTGCTTAGCTTGTTCTAAGTAGGTGCTTTAGACCACCGAGCCATCTCACCAGCCCCCAGAGTCATTTCTGAACTCTGAATGTGTCCAGTAGTTCACTGAGAACCACTCGGCCTATCTGCTTGTGTTTATTTGTAAGACATTAACTGTGTCACAGCACTCGGCCACCGGCTCCAAGAGGTCGGCGGGCTGGGGTGGGGCTCAAGCAGCTTGGCCAAGGGCACAGAAGGCAGAAGGTGGCTCCCCAGAGTCCCCAGAGTGTGCCCTCTGGCTGGGAAAGAGACCGGGGTCTGGCTGTGGAGGAGGTCACAGCTTGCTTACCACGAAGGAAGCAAGAGGGGGTGACACCTTTGGAAACCTGACACTTGCTTAATAAAAAGGTCACCTGTCCTTTGACCTAACACCCAGTGTAGGCACAAATGCAAGAGAAAGGGGCGAGGGTGTGTGATGTCTCAGAGAGCAGAGAGGCCTCACCCACAAAAGCCCTCCCGGGAACCCCCAAATGTCCAGTGGGCAGGTGGATAATGAACTGGGACCCTTGCACGTCGGGGTAAGTGGTGCAGAAACAGAGAGAGAGAGAGAGAGAGAGAGAGAGAGAGAGAGAGAGAGAGAGAGAGAAAGGAAGAAAAAGGAAGGAAGGAAGGGCTGGTGCATTTTATTCTATATAAAGGATACCCTTTGTTTTATTTCATTTTACTTTCTTTTTATTTTTGCTCTTTGAGACGGGGCCTCACCCTGTAGCCCAGGCCTGCCTGGAACTCTCAACGAGGTGACCTTCCTGGGGCTACAGGTGTGTGCCGCCATGTCCAGCCTGACACCTCTCATTCCAGAAAAGAGATTGTTAGAGGAAGAAAGGAAGGCTTCACTGGACATGGGAAGGAAGACACCGCAGCGGCCCTGGGCCCTCATCTGAGGTCCTGGGAGCAGCAGCCTCCTGCTGTGTCATGACCTCCTGCAGCTGTGGATGCTGCCTGGAGGGCCCCTCCCTCGGGGCTGTGTCACCAGGCGAGACAGAGGTCACCCTGGGGCTCCCCCAGCTCGGCAGGCCTGAGGTCCTTCATCCTGCAGGTAAGCAGAGGATAGGGTCACACTCAGGGCGATGTCACAGTGTCACAACGCAGGGGCTGGAACTCAGGATGGCTCTCACTGGCCCGTTACTCTGATCACCATGTGGCCCTCCCTTGAGGGCCAGCTGGACCTGGTGACGTCCTCTCGTGAGCAGAGCCCTGCAAATAAGAGGGGCGTGTGTGCGAACCTGGGTGACAGCTATGGCACAGGGACCCTCTCATCTCTGGGACGGAGCCACACCATGGAGGGGGCCCTGGGGAGGGTGCTGAGGGCGTCTGCCCCCGATGGGTCTCGTGAGACCTACATCCAGAGCACGCAGCAGAGCCCGATGCCTGACCCGCCGCGGGACATGTGTCTGCCGCCAGTTTGCGGCGACGTGTCAGCCGTCAGCGTGTGCTGTGACACCGGCTGCTTCCAGATGAACAGGCTGGGCAGGAGGAGGGGTGTGGGGAGGCCCGTGGCGCCCTTCTGGGGTGGTCTCGGGGATCTAGGACTACAGAGTATGCTACGAGTGCTCAGTACGTCACATGGAGCTGGCGACTTCTGGACCCAGGCCAAGGGGCACACGTCCACCACCCCAGCACTTGGGGCTGAGGCTGAGGCAGGAGGACTGGTGTGTGTTTGAGTCCAGCCTGGGCTACAGAGCGAGGCCTTGTCTCTCTATTTCTCACACACACACACACGCACACACACACACACACACACACACACTTCCAGATGAACAGGCTGGGCAGGAGGAGGGGTGTGGGGAGGCCCGTGGATTTATTTATTTATTTATTTATTTATTTATTTATTTTGGTATGAATTTTACCACAGTTTTAAAAAACAGAATTGGGTCATTCAGATAGCTCAGCGAACTAAAGCGCCTGCTGAGGCAGGGCATAGCGGTCAGGGTTCGATGCCAGTGCCAGCCTGCCCCGGGGTGTGCTGAGACGGCTGGGCGTGGCGGTGCGCATGTGTAATCCCAGTGCTTGGGAGTCTGAAAACAGGAGAATCACTACGAGTCCGATCTACAGAGTGAGACCCTGTAGTAAACACATTAAAAAATAATAAAGAAAAACAGAATCACAAAGGAAAGCAGGCGTACTATCAGTAACTGCTGCCCAACTTTCCGTGGGACTTTGTGTGCTCTGTACTGGAGAGGGCTGTCCAGAAGGCCTGCACCACTCCTTCACGGCACCTGGGCGGGGAGTGTTTGATGCCCACTGCATGATGCAGAAATGAGGGCCAAGGAGGAAGGCGCCTGCCCGAGGCCAGGCGGAGGCCCCGCAGTGGTGCGAGGGCTGGGTGCCATGCTGGGCCTGCTGTCCTTTTTTGTTTTTGGTACCAGGAGTAAAACTCAGGACCCTGCGCTTGCCAGGCAGGCCCTTGCGCCATAGAGCTCTATCCCCAGCCCCGGGCCCTGCTCTCCCAACAGCTCTGCCCTTAGCTTTCTCAGCCCAGGGTGGAATCTGCAGACAACAGAAGTTGCAGGCCAGGGTTTCCCAGCTGGAAAGGGCATGGGGGAACTCAAGCTGGCTTGGCCCACAATGTAGGGCAAGGAGGGAGTGGGTGACAGCAGGCAGGCAAAACTAGAGGAAGCGGGTGGAGGGAGAGGGGCCTGGGGGAACCTTCGTCACCCGGGTGGAGAGGCAATTCCTCACAGTTGCAGATGTACCTGAGGGAGAGACTGCTGTGGCTTCATCCCTCACGCACACACACACACACACACACACACACACGTGAATATTCACGTAAAGCGGCTCCCTGGCAGGAGTGTCATGGGGGAAGCCTGCAGGGGGGCGAGGCTGCTTGGGTTATGGCGGCCGGGAGCGGAGCAGGGGACAGCTCCAGAGCGCGAGGGCAGGGACCAGATCTGCAACCCCAAGAAAAACCTGGGAGCATGCTATACTAACCTGCTAGCCTTTTTTTTTTTTAAACAGGGTCTCATGTAGCCCAGGCTGGCCTCAAAATTGTAGTGATCCTTGTGCCTTGGCCTCCCAAGTGCTGGGATTACAGGAGTGTGCCACCATGCCCAGCCAGCATTTTTTTTTTTTTATATTTATTTTGTGTGTGTGTGGCCAGCTCAGCCCACCAGGGGGCGGGCTGGCTGGCATGTGGTGCTGGGGATTGATCCGCGATCCCTGTGTTTTGTTAAGCTTGTTCTAAGTAGGTGCTTTAGACCACTGAGCCATCTCTCCAGGCCCCCCCCAGCCTGCATCTTTTAATCCAATGAAGCTGATGCATGAGGATTCACAGTCACACCTATACATGCACATATTCAAATGCACACATATGTACATCCAATACACATGCATGCATAGGCCACAGGGCATGTTCACTCACATACAATCATAACATATGCTGCACACTCCCCCAGACATCCTCACATGCAGATACACACCACACATGCACGCATGCATGCCTGCATGAACACAGGCTCCGGGGCTACACCTCTTTCCCAGGCTGGTTACCTGTTGTCGCCACTTCTTCTGGCTCCTTGGAAGAGCTAGAGCTGAGGGGGAAAGAAGCAGGGAAAAGTACTGCAGGGAAAAGCCAAGGTCACCATCGATGACCTCGGGGAGACAGGAGTGGGGTGCAGACCGGGCTGCAGCACAAGTCCTTGCAAGCCTGCGTCCCCTCTGCTCGCACGCCAGGAGCACGGGGAGTCGAGGGCAGGCTCTGGGACAGACTCCAGGGGCTGCGGGGGTGCCCGTGAGGACGTGGACAGAGAGCAGCCAGTGGCCATTCGAGCTGGCCCGCGGCTGCTGAAGGTTGGGGTCAGGTGGGAGTCGGGGGTGTCAGGGAGTCGTGGAGGACATGTGACAGATCTCTACCTTTTGGTCATGCTGTCAGCAGCTGCTCCTGGTGATTGATAGAGGAGACAAGGAAGGTCACCCCGGTGTTAGCCTCTACGCCCCGTCCCTCCAGCCGCTCAGGAGGGTCCTCAGGACGTACCACACCGGCCGTATTTGTAGACGATAAAGGCAGCGAGCAGGACGATCACACCGGAGACCACGAGGAGGGTGATCCCGGGGGTGCCTGGGAGAGAGCAGGCAGGGCTGAGCCGCCCCAGACGCGCCCTGCCCTCCACACGGGGCCTGCCCTGGGTCTGTCCTCTTACCTGGCGCCTCTCTACTTCTCTGGGGTGCTGTCGTTGCTCCCGTTTTACTCACACTAAACAGTTCTTGAGTGAAAAACAAGAAAATCAAGTGGCGAACAAGACAGGTCACACTGTGGTCCGACCATGTGCCAGACTCTCTAGGCTGTTTACAAAGGCCAGTCTATACTCGGGAAGTAAAAAACCGCGCTTGGAAATAACAGCACCGAGTGTAGAGTCCCTGCTGGGGAGAGGCTGGGGGAGGGGGGGCTTTTGTTTTGTCTCTGTTTGTGGAAAGAAAGCAACTCGAAGTAAACGTGGTTAACTGAGCAACTACAATTCTGGGAGGCGGGTGTGTGACTGGGCTTTGGCTCGCCAGGTTGGGTTTGACTTGGATTTTGGAGACAGGATCACCCTGCATAGCCCAGGCTGGCCTCAGGTTCATGGTGATCCTCCTGCCTCAGCCTCCTAAGTGCTGGCATTAAAGGCATACGCCACTCTGGCTCATTGTTAAGTTATTGTGATTTTTATTTTATGATATTGTTCAAATTTTTCTGAAAGAAAAGAAACGCTTCTCCATTCTCTTACCAGTTTGTGGAAGGAAAGGTTTCTGCGTTTTAGTTTTATCTAAGAAAGAAAACAAAATAATATGAGACACTGAGAAAAATGACCAGAGATTCCAAAAAGGTCTGATGACGAGGTCGGGGATGCGCTCGGCAGCTTGTGCTTCGCAAGACAGCCTGCTGCCCCCGGGAGCATCCTGCCCAGCCCGGCAGGGCCCTTGGGAAATGCCCTGGTGCCTGCACCCGCAGGACAGCCCCTGGGCCTGCCTCTGGGACGCTGCAGTGGATTCTGGCACCGCCTGTCGGCCCCTTGAGGGGCCCCGCAGACACTGTGCTCAACCTGTTCGTGATCATCGCTGCCTGCTTCTCTCTTCGGGAGTCACCGAGCGTCGCGGCCCGCTTCCCTGGAGAGGGGCCCGGCGCCTACGGCTGTGCCGCCCGGAGCAGCCGGTCTCTGCCTGCTCGGACTTGCAGGACAGAAAGGCCCGTGGCGACCAGATCACGCAGCTGGGCAGCAGGTCCACAGCGGGCTAAACCCAGGTCGTCGGACCTCAACCCTCTCCTCAGGACCTCCACACTTCCATAAAGATCTCAGGGGAAGGGCCGGCGGTACAGCTCAGCGGACTAAGCGCTTGCTCAACAAGCGCAGGGACCAGGGTTCGATCCCTGGCTCCGGGTGCGCGCCGGCCCCGCCCTGGGGCGCGCTGAGCCGGCGATGGAGTCCGGGCGCGGTGGCCCGCGCCTGTAATCCCAGCCATGGGGAGGCAAAAAGCAGGAGGATCACTACAACCCACGACCCTGCACAGAAAAAAAAAAAAGAAAAATGAAAAAAAAAAAAAAAAAAAAAAGATCTCAGGGGACCACACAGCTCTGTGTGATTCTGCTTTGGGAATTCTCTTCTCCACTTTCTGCGCCTCCCCGGGACACACTCAGGCTGCGACCTCCCTGGCTCCACAGTGGGAACAGGAAACTGGAGGAGCCGCCATGGAAACCGCTGTGCTTGCTCCGGAACCAAAGCAAGCCACGGGTCGGTCGTCCCACATCCCAGCCGGCCAGAAGAAGAGGGAGGGCAGGTGGCACCTAGGGATTAGGGCCTGGCCCCGTGGGGGTCACTCACCATCTCCAGCGAGTACCTCCAGGCTGAAGACACACAGCCCTGTAAAAGGACCCATGAGACGGGGTGTTGCTCTCCTGAGGTGCAGACCCCAGCACGCTGACCGTCGCGAACTCAGCTCCTTTCTGGACGCTGAGGGAGGGAGGCGGGGCCCACTGCCTCCCTTTCCTAGTTCCTGGGGGGCTTCCTCCTTCTCTGGTCCAATCTCAACATCTCCTGTTTTCCAGGTTTTTTTCCCTTTTCTTAAAGGTGTATTTTGTTTTTGTTTTTGTTTTTTTTTTTTAATTTTTAAATTTTTTTATTTATGTGTGTGTGTGTGTGTGTGTGTGTGTGGCCAGCTCAGCCCACCAGGGGGAGGGGCTGGCTGGCTTGTGGTGCTGGGGGATTGAACCGCGGTCCCTTGCTTTGCTAAGCTTGTTCTAAGTAGGTGCTTTAGACCACTGAGCCATCTCACCAGCCCCTAAAGGTGTATTTTGGATTAGAATCAGCCCTTCACACTGAACTCAATTCCAAGCCCTTTTCCTGTTTTTCATTTTGAGACAGGAGTTCACTAAATGGCTCCCTCACCCAAGCCTGGAGCTTGCCACCCTCCTGCCTCGGCCTCCCGAGTGCTGGAATCGCGGAGGTAGGATGCAGTCGGCGGCTGGGCTGCTCAGGGCCGGCTGCTTTCCTTGCTATGTCCGCACCAGCCGGCAGGGGGCGCTACCAGAGCTAAGCCATGCCCTGGCTGGCTCCAGGCTTCTGCAACCCCGAGCTAAAGAAGCCTGTTTTCTTTACAAATGCCTCGGTTAGTGGAACTCATAGCACCAGAACGTGGCCCAAGACATCGAAATATAGTCCATATACGACAATACGCACCTAATCGGCGAGCTGTTTCATGACTTCGTATGAACTCACATACTCATGTACGATAAAAAACAACAAAATATTTCCATGACATCAATCCCACCAGGCCCTGGGTAGACCGAGGCAGGAGGATCGCAAAGTCTAGCCCAGCCTGGGCAACCTAGATCTTGTCTCCAAATAAAAGGGCTAGGGATGCCGCCGAGGGCAAAGGCCCTGGGTTTAATCCCTACCACACACACACACACACACACACACACACACACACACACACACAGTGTCCTGGGTCATTTTATTTATTTATTTTTTTTTTGAATTATGGCCTACTGAAAGGAAAGAGCCATTTTCAGTGC
>NW_004524969.1:115306-115820 GCF_000260255.1 Octodon degus | reverse complement strand
TTTAATGAAAAAAGAGAGACCTCCAAATTCTGTATACCTCAAGGTGTTTGTTAAAATCCCAGCACATGGGCCAGGGAGATGGCTCAGTGGAATAAGAGCTTCCCTGGCAATCACAAGTGTCTCAGTTCAATCCCCGGTTTCGCCAAAAAAAATAAATAAATAAGATAAAATCCCAGCACAGCTATCTCTGCCTGCAGCTGGTGCGTCGTGCCTTCTACCTTTCGCTGTGTGAGCTGTCTCACTGGTACACTTGTGGTCTACCGGGTAACAATCACTGGTGACACCCTTGAAGACCCGCTTGTGTGAGTTTGTGACATAGCCGCTGACACCATCTGTCTTTGTGTGGATGCATTATTTGTAGCTGCTGGAATTTAATGCCTTCGAGGGCAAAGAGACTGTCTTGCCCACTGCCACCTCCTCGACACTCAGAACAGCGAGCAGCGCTCAGCGAAGGCCCCACGGCTCCTTGTGGGTGGGCTTCGTGGAAATGTCACGGTGCACAGGACCCTCAGCA
>NW_004524969.1:103727-115026 GCF_000260255.1 Octodon degus | reverse complement strand
CCCTGATGGAGTAAACCCAAAACTCTAAAACTGAGTTAAACCTCTTGATTCAGCCCCTTCACTGAGAATCTGTATACCAGAGCCCCACGCAGCACACCACACAGCCCTCCAACAGGTACTCGGCAGCCAAAAACAGTGCTGTTTGTAATCCAAGCTGGCTCAGCCTCGGGCTCTGCCTGCCTCAGCCTCCTGAGTGTAGGAATTACAGGCACGTGCCACCGGGCCTGGCTTAACTATTTTTAGTTTAAAAAGTCAAATACAATCAATCTGGAACTGATTTTCTGTGAGCGGAGGCTACGAGCCTCAGCCCTTTGCGGTCGGCAGCCTTGCTCACAAATCTAGATCAAGCGTAGCCCCAGACACTGACATAGAGTCTGGGCCCCACTAGCTAATAACAACGGTCCTGGCCCAGGCGTGGTGGCACAGGCCGTAATCCCAGCACTCAGGAGGCTGAGGCAGGAGCGTTGCCGTGAGGTTGAGGCCAGCCTCGGCTACACGATGAGGTCAAGGCCAGCATGGTCTCAGAAAACAACCCAACGACAACAACCACGGGTGGAAGCCCCTTACAGGAGAGAAGGAGCTGCAGAGTCGTCAGAAGACGCTACCCACTCTCTCGGTGAGGGCTGAGCGCCTCGGCCAGAGGTTTTCCTGGGCTTCGTTGTGACAGGGCCACTCTGCCTATGGCGGCAGCTCAGCCATCAGCAGCCGCGCTAGCTCCCTCCTCCAGGGGCAGCTGGAGCTGTGCCTGCGACAGTCACTCTGTCCCCTCAGAGTCCTTCCCAGCTCTGTGTGTCGTTGGCTCAGGAAGAGCGCCGGGCCCTGGAGCCCCCGACCCTCAGGCCTCCCTCGGAGGCCTGGGAGGAGGGAGGAGACACTCCGTGCACTGGAAAGGGAAGCCGGCGGGGCTCACAGCAAATCCAGGACCCAGGAGAGGGCTTGTGCGGCCGCAAACCTCAGCGCACGCCAAGCAGGGCTGGGGTGTGGGGACCAGGCTGAGGGCCGCTGCCCGTGACAGAGCCCCGGGAGGCTGCGGAACCGGCCGAGCCGGCGCTGCTGGTGTCAGGACAGCAGGCTCCTTGCCGCAGGCCCCTGTGCACAGCAGGGCGGCAGGCAGCATCCCTCCCCCACTGGGAAGCGACCAGCCCACTTTCCCGGCCGCCAGTGCCATCTCCAGTCACCGCACAGTGTGCATTTCTGGCTGAAGCTCTGCTTTGTGGAATGATCTTTTGCATTGTGGACTTTTATTGTTTTTTAGACAGGGTCTTGCTATGCAGCCCAGGCTGGCCTCGGACTCATTGCGATCCTCCTGCCTCAGCCTCCCGACCGCCGGGATCCCAGGTTCATCACACCCAGCTTCATCACAGACTTTCTGAAGCCAGACAGGGAGGAAAGGCTCCATGGGGGCGCTCCAGGAGGGATCCCGAGACCTTCGAGACCTTCGTCGGGATGCGGTGGCCATGCTACGCAGCGCACACCGGTGGCTCGGCCAGCACCATTCCCTCACAGGAAGTGGAGATGACAGCCCCGCCCCGTGTTGGACGTCCAGCTACTAACCTTAAGCTGAATCAACTATATTCACTAGAAAATAAGCCTTCCTATGGGCAGGGTGGGGCACCCCAGTGACCCCAGCACTCGGAAGACCTGAGGCACAAGGATCACTGTGAGCTGGAGCCCAGCCTGGGCTACAAAGTGAGTTCAAGGCTGGCCTGAACTGCATGGTGAAACCCTTTTCTCTCCAAACAAACAAACAAACAAAATAGCCATCCTCAGATTTTTTTTTTTTTTTTTTTTGGAGACGGGGTCTCACTATGCAATTCTGGCTGGCCTTATGCTCAGTTTTGAAGCTTCCAGGCTAGTCTTGAACTCGCAGACATCCTCCTGGCTCAACCTCCCGAGTTCTGGGATTACCGGCATGCGCCACCACACCTGGGCCCGGGGCCACACGGTAGGCGCCCGCATCCGGGCCGAGACCGCATGGCATATGGGACTGGGGATCAAATTCGGGTCCTTGTGCTTGCCAGGTAGGTGCTTATGCCTCGGAGCTCTCCCTCTCGGCCCCATCCTCAGGTATTTTGACACAGTAACAAAACCCAGATTAATACCTCCCCAGCCAGCACCCCAAAATTCCATTTTTTTTTTTTTTGAAGTTCCAAATTCTGAGCCTATGAGAAAGAGAGCTGCCTGTGCCTGCGCAGACCAAAGCTCGAGTCCAGCCTCTGCGTTCAGTCCCTGACCCTTCTGGAAATCAGGTCACCCTTGTCGCAGAGGCCTGGTGTGGAAAAACAATGGCAAAAGATTCCAAGGCTTCCTCAGGGGAGTCGAGCTGAGCCCAGCGGTGGCTTCTGGCTCAGATGACGTCCGAACGTCCAGCGCCTCAGCCCGGGCTGAGCCTGCACACTGCGCCACGGTGGATTAGACCCAGCCGCCCTGGTGGGGCCTTTCCCCAAAGGCTTGACATCAAGGTGTGTGTGTGTGTGTGTGTGTGTGTGTGTGTGTGTGTGTGCTTTTCTCATATTTTAAAGTTTATATTTTTTTCCTTGAAAATTATCTACTAAAGTTTACAGGACACTTAAAATTAAAGAATTATTCAGTGTTACCCTGACAATGATCTAGATATAGAAAAACATAAGTTGGTGTTTCCTTTGTATCCCCCAAATCAGTATTCCATTGTGTGTGTGTGTGTATGTGTGTGTGCGTGTGTGCGCGCGCGCACGCTCAGAGGCTCACTACCCAGCTCGGACTTGTAGAAATCCTCCTGATTTCTGCCTTCCTAGTGCTGGGATTACAGGAGTGTGTCAGCCATGAAATCAAGGTGTTGAAGAGATAAGCTTTCCTGGTGGTTTGTGCAGCTTAGTCTCAATAGCCAAGATACGGAAACAATTTAAGAGCCCACCAGCAGATGAACAGAGAAAGAAAGAGCAGTGCATTTCCAGTGTGGTACCATTCCACCTTTAAAAGAAGGGAGCTGGGGAGATGGCTCAGTAGAATAAGCGCTTGCCTGTCAAGCCCAAGAGCCTGAGTTCAATCCCCGGTTCCACAAAAAAAAAATAAATAAATAAAATAAAAAGAAATATACTAGTAGGTGTGGCGGTGTGTCAGAAAGTCTGGGAAGCTGAGGCAGGAGGATCCTGAGTTTAAGGCAGGGCAACTTAGACCCAGACTCAAAATTTGAAAGAAAGAAAGAAAGAAAGAAAGAAAGAAAGAAAGAAAGAAAGAAAGAATAAAAACAGAGGAGGAGGAACTCAGTGCAAAGGTCCTGCGTTCAGTCACAAGGGGTGGGGCTGCCACTGATGACAACATGGAGGGGACTACCAAGTAGCAGTCAGGAGAAGACAAACACAACATCATCTCATTTGCACGCAGCATTGAAAACAGCGGAACCAGCTGGGCGTGGTGGTGCTCGTCTGTAATCCCAGTGCTTGGGAGGCTGAGGCAGGAGGATTACTGCAAGTTTGAGACCAGCCTGGGCTACAAAGGGAGCTCAAGGCCAGTATGAACTGCATAGTGAAACTGTCTCGAAAAGACAAAAAATAAAGTCATCCCTACTTCAGCTGCAGTCTCGAGGCAGAATCACGGAGCTCCACACTGCTCCCCCACCAGCCTGCACCCCTCGTGCCTCTTGGAAACAGGACTGGGAGCCAGGAGTGGCGGCGCACACCTGCCATCAGCACTCTGGAGGCTGAGGCAGGAGACTTCCTGAGGGCTCAAGGCCAACCTGCGCTACATGGTGAGTTCAGGGCCAACCTGAACAACACTAAGGGGCCCTGTCTCAACAGTCTTCCTCCCCGAAAGAAAACCTGGATCATTTTGAGGAACGATATCAAGCAGGAGAGGATACATGTGTCACATGCAAGGCAGAAAACACAGGGACGTTCGTTCAGCAACGACTGCAGTTCAGAGAACAGGAAAATGTGTAAAGTGCCCAGCACTCTCCTGGCTCCAGTCTGTGCCCGGCACAAGAAAAGTCACTCCTCGATGGGTGTGGTGGTGCACACCTGCAATTCTGGCAGGTGGGAGGCTGAGGCAGGAGGACCGCCTCGAGTGTGGGGCCAGCCTGACCGCACTACCACGCACCGGCCTCGCCAGCCCACGTCCGATGTGAAGTGGCCCTGCCATCCCCGGGACTCACCAAAGCAGAGCCAGGGCAGGAACGCTGGCCTCATGGCGACGGCCTCCTCCCGAGAAGGTTTCCACCGCCCTGCCCTGCCCTTCGTGTCCAGGCAGGAGGCCAGCTTGGCTGTGATTGGCAGAGACAGCTGTGCCGCTTCAGGCTCTGGCTCCGCTGAACGCACCACAGTTTCTGTTCAGCAGCCTCTATCAGGAAATGAGATCTGGGTTCAGCACGCACAGCACTGAGGCACGGAGCCCTCCTGTGGCGCACGGAGGACGCAAACCCCCGCTGCCGAGGCCAGTCGCGGCCAGGCCGGAGGCCGTGAGAAATTGCTAGCCCAATGCCGACAACACTGTCCCCTCCAAGCCAGGCACACTGGTGCACACCTGTCGCCCCAGCACTCGGGAGGCTGAGGCAGGAGGACTGCTGCCGTTTAGGCTCAAGCTGGGCTCCACAGTGAGTTCAGACTTATCCTGAACTACATAGTGAGACCCTGTCTTAAAAAAATAAAGTCAGGGGTCGGGGAGATGGCGCAAGGGCCTGAGTTCAATCCCCAGTCCTGCAAAAATAAATACAAAAATAAAGTAGGAGATATAGCTCAGCCGCACAACTGCCTGCCTGAGGAGTACAAGGCCCAGAGTTCAATTCCTGGTTCCAAAACCAAAACCAAACACCATTATCCCTTTCCCACAGTAACAGAGAACAGCTGGACCCGTGCAATCCAGAGCCACAGCCGTGCTCCCGTGTCCCGCCGCTGCGTTTTCTGGTCAGCCAGATGCAGGTGGCTGTGAGCGCGTAGAACGTCTAGGTCATCCCGCGACGGGGCTGGTCACAGACAGCTGAGAAGGCGCAGGGGTGTCAGCAAGCACAGAAGGATCTAGAAGGAGACAACTGGCCTGCGGCAGTGTCCCGGACCGTGGCAGAACAGCAAGAGGAACAAAGGGCTCCTGGCCCCACAGGAGGGTGGGGCAGGGAGGCCACTCCCCTCAAGGTGGCCTCAGAGAAGGTGCAGGGGACCAGGTGTCGCCCACCTCCACCACCCAGGTCCCGCCTCCTGTTTCAGTGACTTCCCATTTTTTTTCTCTCTGCTTATGTATGTTTTCTGAACTTGATGAAATTGACCTGATAGTTTGATAATTTCAATGTTTTTTATTTTTTATTTTTTATTTTTGTTTACATTTTAAGGTGTTGGGGTTTTTTGTGTGTCTTTTCTTTTTTTGTCTTTTGGAGACAGGGTCTTGCTGTGCATCTCAGGCTGACCTTGAACTCACTATGTAGTCCAGGCTGGATCCTCCTGCCTCAGCCTCTCAAGTGCTGGGATTACAGGCATGAGCTACCACTCTGGGCTTTGGGTGTGTGTGTGTGGGGGTGGGGTGGGTTGTTTCACAGTACTGGGGATTAAATCCAGGACCTTCGTACTGAGCCACATCACCAGCCCTTTCCACTTCCGTCTCTATAAGTCACTAAGTTGCCAAGCCTGGGTTCAAACTTTGAACCTCCTGTCTCAGTCTCCCAGAGGGCTGGGATGACAGGTGTGTCACTGGCTCTCTAAAAATGTTAAGTGGGGTGGGTGGGGTGGGGATTCAGCTCAGGGGCACAGTGCCTGCTTGGCAAGCATGAGGTCTTGAGTTTGATTCTTGGTAACCACCCCACCAAAAAAGCAAGAAATTTTAAGTGAAGTGCTATGTAAATTTAAAAAAACCCTAAGTTAACAAAAGTGATACAACTGGGTGTGGTGGCACATGCCCGCCATTCCAGCACTCAGGGGGTACAAGTGGGAAGATGTCTCAAGTTCCAGGCCAAGAGTTCAAGGCCAGTCTGAACTACATAGGGAGACCCTGTCTCGAACAAAACAAAAGCATTATTCACAACAGCCAAAAGAAGGACACAGCCGAAGTGTCCACTGACCAACGGGTAGAGAGTATGGTCCACACACTCAAGAAAATACCACTCACCATTCAAAGGAAGGAAGCCTGGGCGTGGTGGAGCACACCTGTGACCCCAGAGAGCACAAGGCCAGCCTGGACAACTGAATGGGGGGTGGGGGGATCGAACCCCCGTCCCTGCGCTTGCCTAAGCAGGCACTTAGTGGGCCGAGCTATCTCGCTGGCCTGAGCGGTTTTCATTTTACATGCAGGGTCTCACTGTGTTGCTAAGGTTGGCCTCGAACTCATGGTGATCCTCTTGCCTCAGCCTCAGTAATTAAACAGTAAAAGCCGCACTCCTCGGTCTCGCCTGCTCTATTTCAAAGCTCCCATGTGCACCGCGGCTGCCGCAGAGGGCAACGCAGGTTGGAGAAAGTTTCCACCCGGGCAGAGCCGCTGTGGGCAGGGTTGATCTCAGGGGAGAAGCAATAAGGGGATGGAAGAGACTGCGCTCCGCGGGACGAAAGGCCTGGGCCACCTGCCCACCTCAATGTCGCCTGAAGAAAAGCATGCCTGTGTCTCCCATCCCGTCAACTGTGGTCCGGGCCGCAGAGTTGCGGTGATGGCCTTTGGTTCTCGGCGCACCAGGCTACTGCGGGCCACGTCGACAACCGCGTCCCCTCTGGTGTCAGCGGAGACAGGACGGCCCGCGAGGTCACTGCCAGCGACGCGTGCTCGCACGAGCATCGGGTCCTGTGCCTCCCAAGGGCTGCAGGTGCAGACAGCAACCCTCGCCTGCCCGCGCTGCTCGGCGCGGCGCACACCACTGAACAGCCGGGCCAGCTGCGGCCCGCGGACGCCGCGCCGCTCTGTCGCATCTGCGCACGCTCGCTCGCTTTCTGCTGTCGCACACTCCGGAGCAGGAGCGTCGCGCTGCGTGAGGCCGGCCCAGCCCTGCACCGCTCGCGCCTCCTGCCTCTCCTGCTCACATCACTTCCCTGGCTTGGTGTAATCTGGTGCAGTTTGGTTCACCCAGGCCGGGGAGAAGCAGGCTGTCCTCTACAGGGGCGTGGAGAACGGGCGCTGAAGGGTTAAGCTAAAAACTACTATGATGAAAGCGACAGTGCCACAAGTCCCCCTCAAAAGCCTCCCCCTCTCCAAACGCACGCCTCCCTCCGGCACGCTTGCCCTTTGTGCAGCAGCTCTGGAGTCCTCTGTCCTGCGTGTCTTTGGTTGTGCTGGCCTGGCTGCCTCGCTAGCCTGAATCGATTTGAAACGCTTCTCTCTCGCGGTCATTTGCACTTGGGGGAAGAGCCAGAGTCTCCAAGTGGCGTATTTGGTGAATAAGGTGGACAAGGAAGAGGCTGGGGAGATAGCTCAGTAGAATAAGTGCTTGCTTGGCAAGCACAAGGTCCTGAGTTCAATCCCCAGTCCCCCCCCCAAAAAAAAATTTAAAAAAAAAAAAAAAAAGGTGGACAAGGATGTGGAATCATTTTCTTTCTCTCTCTCTCTCTTTTTTTTTTTAAACAGGGTCTCACTATGCAGTTATTCTGGCCTTGAGCTCACTTTGTAACCCAGGCTGGGCTCACAGTGATCCTCCTGCCTCAGCCTCCCAAGTGCTGGGATTATGCCATCCGCTACTGGTTCTTCACATGCTGCCTTTCCTTGGCTGGTGCTTGGCAGGGGCTTTCACCACATTTCTGACCACACCCTGTGAAGACGCAGAGAGGATGGCGCAGCAGCTGCAGAAAGTGGCAAAGTCAGTGCTCTAAGTGCACGCCAAGCAATGGGAGAAACTGAGGGCGTCTGGGGAGAGGACGGAGGTCCCTACCCAAGAGGAGGCGGCGCATGGGACAGCAGGCGCAACCGGCCAGAGCTGCCTGCCCAGCGCCCGTGCCTGTGGCCCTCATGCAGGGTCCCTGGTGGCGCCTGTACCCCCCTGGGCACAGTGGGGCCTGCAGGACCTTGTCCTGACATGCAGTGGAGGCCTGCTGGGCTCTGCTCAGGGCGCCAGCAACTGTACAGCGGTGTCGCCATAGCACCAAGCCCCGGGTGGCTGGGCAACTCGATCTTCTTCGAGACAGGGTCTCTCTGTGCACTTCAGGCTGGGCTTGCGCTGACTTTGTAGCCCAGGCTGGTCTGGCACTTGCAACAATCCTCCTGCTGGGGCTGGTGAGATGGCTCAGTGGTCTAAAGCACCTACTTGGAACAAGCTTGGCAAAGCACAGGGACCGCGGTTCAATCCCCCAGCACCACATGCCAGCCAGCCCCGCCCCCTGGTGGGCTGAGCTGGACACACACACACACACACACACACACACACACACACATAAATAAATAAAATTTAAAAAACAAAACAAACAAACAAACAAAACAATCCTCCTGCCTCAGCCTCCCGAGTGGGATTACAGGTGTGCGCCACCATGCCTTGAATTTAAGCCCTTGTCTTGGAGTTTCATTCTGAGGGAACCCAAAGTAAGACCATAGAGGGAGGGGAGCTGCCCACAGCCCAGCTCCCCAGCGCTGTTATCCTGAGGGGACTTGGACCAGGCAACAGATGTGGTGACGACTGAGTCTGTGTCTTGGGACTGCGCTCTTCCGGTAGTCAGGAAAGTCATCGTTAAACTTTACTAAGTGATTTTTCTTGGGGATCCATCGTCCTGTCCTTTCTTTCTTTCCTTATTTATTTATGTTCTGGGTTGTTTTTGTTTGTTTGTTTTGAGACAGGGTCTCACTGTGTAAACCAGACACACCTCAGACTCCCAGGGATCCGCCTGCCTCGGGCTCCCGAGCCTGATTTAGGAACTCAGACTTTAATCTCAAAATGTTTCAGTACATCCTTATCTTTATCAGATTAGAACTATTTCTAAAAATAACCCAAGCCCCATAAGCAGTGCCACCAGCAAAAACTCCCTCGATGCCAGCTGATATCTGGGCAGCTCTCAGTTTCCTCATTAAACATAGGTCCTTTTATCAGGTTTTTTTAAACAAGCTAATTCAAAATGAGTTTGCAAATGGCAGTGGATAGATCTGCTAGCTTGAATAGGACGGAGTTCGCCATCTCTTTGTTAAAATAAGAAACCAAATGAGTCATGGCTTTTAATTTTTTTTTTTTTTTTAATAGCATTTTGAAGGAGAGAAAAATGCCCCTAACACTTTTCTGCTTGTCAAAACCTCGTTTTACTGCTTGAGAACACAGAAAACCAACAAGGTTACAAATTACGCAGGAGTAAAACCAATTATAACAACAGGTGTTTCTCTCAAAATTATTTTCCTGAGATGTGGCGATAGCTTTTACAGGCCTGAGCGTCTCGAAAGACCCTTTCATTCCAATACCACTTCTGTGGCAGATTTATTCCACAGAAAGGGGAACAATTTAGGAACAGTCATGAATATGCATCTTGTTCCCATATTGCGCCAGAAAATAAGATTGATATTCCTGGGAATGTGCCCAACACCTAATCAAATCAATTCCTTAAATTAGTTCTATGACTCAGAGAAAATTGTTCTCCTTATATGGGGGTGGGGTGGGGGAGAGCGGAAGCCAGGTCTGTCTCTCCTTAACATCTCTTTATTTTTATTTTTTTATTTTTTGGCAAAACTGGGGATTGAACTCAGGCCCTTGTGCTTGCCATGGAAGCGCTTATTCTACTAAGCCATCTCCCCGGCCCCGATATCTCTTTAGCTACCTGCAAAGATGCGCCCTTCTAAACCCTGGGAAGTAAAATTGTGTCAGGACCTCCAAGGCTGTTAGAGCTCCTGAGGGCTGATGGCAGGACAGGCCTTGGAGTCTGGTTCATGGCTGAGCCGGCCACACACACACACACACACACACACACACACACACGATAATAGAAACCCCAGAGGAAGGACCAGAGAGCGCTGCCTTCCCGGGCTCCGGCTCCTTCTGCCTTCAGAGCCCGGAGGAGGCGCCTCAGGCCCCGCTGTGTGTGTGAGGAGACGGTCCGCAATAGAGTGCCACACTGTCTGTGCTCCCACCACCCCCGGGTTTGGGGCGGGGACACCAAAGTCCCAGATGTCCAGGCCCCTTACATAAGATGGCATAGGGTTCGGATGTCCCATAAGCATCCTCCTGGAGCTCCCAATCATCCTGAGGCTGCTACTTATTTATTTATTTTTGAGACAGAGTCTCACTGTGTAGTCCAGGCTGGCCTTGAACTCTCGATGATCCTCCTGCCTCAGCCTCCCGAGTGCTGGGGTTACAGGCGCGTCTCTCTATGTCTGGCCCCAAGACTGCTTTTAACTCACTGTAAATAGCTGATGCAGCGCTCTGGAACGATGATCAGAGAAATATGTCACACGCTCACTTTTCAGCAGTGCCTGTGAGTTCACACGCTCACTTTTTAGCAGTGCGTGTGAGTTACAGAGCAATGGGGTTTCCGCTGGCAGACTCCTTTATCACCCCGACTTCTGCCTGTCCTGCCCCTTCCTGTAGAGTCACGCTTGGGGGTTGCAACGTGGGCGACGTGTTGTGTCACACTCACACTTCTGCCACCCACCCCCGCACACCCCTTCTCTCCCCCTTATCTAATAGTCGCCTCCCTTCTACTTCCTGTCATGCTCCGCAGATTCCAGATACTAGAACACGTGCTATTTTCTGTCTGATCCACAGTGTCACGTTCTCTGTTTTGCTGCATATGACATTTCATTTTTTTCACAGCTGAATAATACTCCACTGTGTGTATAGATACCATTTTTCAATCCACAGAAGGGCCCAAGGAGAGGGAGGCAAACTCACCTCCCTGGGGTCCAGAGACCCTGGAAGCCTCTTTTAACGGTAGCCTCCACTCCATCCAGTGGAAATAATTTCGGGGAAGCCCTTAGCTCACCAACAAGCATTTCTCCCTCTTACCCACCCTCAGGCAAGGAGCAGAGGTAAAAACACACAGGGCTGCCTGCCTCACAGCCACCCGGTTCCTCTCCTCTGGTAAAGCAGCCCAACTCTGGTCACCTGAGGTTCAGGTTCCGGAAGGTTCCAGAAGGTTCTGGAACCACGGAGTGGGAGGGGAAGTGGGCCAGAAGTCAGAGGACAGAGCCGGCAGGCACTGTTCTGACGGCACCAGGATGGGAAATAAGAGCCGAGAGGAAGGCTGGTAGGCAAGAGGACAGCGAGCAGGACAGCTGGGAGGTGGGCAGGGAGGGGAGGTCCACGCGGGAGCCTTGGGGTCCACAGAGCCAAGCTCTTCCTGGTTCTGGCCAGCAGCATGCAGCGTCATGGGGTAGACTGCAGGTGCCCAGGGAACATGAGCCTTCCCCAGGAGCAGAGTCGAGTCGCAGGATCGGCCCGGATGATGAAGGTCCC
>NW_004524969.1:81317-102887 GCF_000260255.1 Octodon degus | reverse complement strand
AGGGAGGAAATCCTGACACACACTGCAGTGCAAATACACTTGAGCAAAGTATGCTGTGTGAAATAAGCCAGGCAGAAGAAGTTAACGAGTAAACTGGATATAGGGGCGCACACCTGTAGTCCCAGCTCTCAGGAGGCTGAGGCAGGAGGACTGCCACAAATTGAAGACCAGTCTGGGTGAGAAAAAAAAAAGAAAAGAAAAGAAAAGAAAAGAAAACTTCCTTCAGCAGAAGCTTTTGGAATGTTCTCCACTACTTCAACAGTGCTTACTACAGATGCAATGAATTAATCAACCGCGGTGCTGTTTAATGTCTACGCTTCATAACACCCAACAGCAGGAGTGGCTCTCCACTCAGGTCTGGCAGTTGATTCTGCAACTGAAACGAAATGAAATTCTCAAGTTCCTGTTAAAGTAAGAAATCCAGCACTGTGTTGGGCGTTCACTTTCTTCCTTGTAATAAATGGGAGAAAAACACCATCTTGTGGTAAGGAGCGCCTTCCGGCTTGACGGGACTGCTTCCCCTCGGCGGCTGAGCTCGGAGTGAATTACAGGCCCAGGCGTTGCCAGGGCGACAGCATCAGCCAAGGCCGCCTGTCGGAGCCGTGCCTTCTCTGGGAAAGTTATGGCTGCAAAACCAGCAGCAATTTCTCACGTCTTTGGCTCTCGCAAGGTTATTTTGTGCAAAATATATTTCCAAGGACGTATTTATGGGCTCAGAAAGTGGAACACACTGCCCACTCCAATAGCCATAGATCTCCGTGCTACACAGGGCTATAAAACACACTTACATTCTTCCCAATATTTTCATCTTATCAAACTAGACTCTTGAATTAGTTTTATGGCATGGAATAATATCTTTTTCTCCTTGCTGTTCTCTCTCTGTCTTTCTCTCCCCCCTCTCTTTTCTTTTGTATAGCTATAAAAAAGATACATGCGGCTGGGCAGATAGGTCAGTGGTCTAAGCCCCTGCCTGGCAGGCACAAGGACCTGGGTTCGATCCCCGGTACCGCATGCTGTGCTGGACCCAGAACCCTGGGTGCACTGTGCTGGCCACAGAAACCAGACATGGTGGCCCACGCCTGTAATCCTAGTGCTGGGGAAGCTGAAACAGGAGGATGACTACAGCGAGACCCTGTACCAGATGAATAAAAGATTAAGGGCCGGTGAGATAGTTCAGTGGTCTAAAGCTCCTGCTTAGGCAAGCTTAGGCAAGGTTAGGCAAACACAGGGATCGCTGTTTGATCCTGGCACCACATGCCGCACCAGCCCCACCCCCAGGGCAGGCTGAGCTGGCCACCAAAAAAAAAAAAAAGAAAAAAAAGATACAGCACTACTTGAAGCAGGGATGACATAAGTTTGAATCTAGCCTAGGCTACTTAGAGACTTTCCCCTTGACCTGCTCTCAAGGGGAAAAAAAAAAAATAAAAAAGAGCAAGAGAGCGGCTAGGTGGTGACTGGTGAGGCACGCCTGTGATCCCAGCACTGGGGGTGCTGAGGCAGGAGGATAGCTGCGAGTTCCAGGCCAGCCTGGGCTACGAAGTGAGTTCAAGGCCAGCCTCAATACCGTCTCAATAACCGCCCCCGTCCCACGAAACAAAGATTTAAAAAGACATTCTCCACTTCTTCCTTAACTGCATTTCAGGGATGTGGGGCTGGAGGCTGTTAAGGCCGAAGTCCTCAGGCTGTTGGGCAGCTCTAAAGACAGCTGCTTTCCCAGCAGGAAGCTAAGCTGGATGTTGGGCATGGGGCGTGGGCACGCAAGGCATGAGCCGTTGGCTCACGCCTCTGGGGCAGAACACGGCCGACACAGCCAGAGGGGAAACACTCTACTTGGGGCTACACTGGGCTCTGTTCCCACAGAGCGCCGCGGTGGCAGGTGCAAGGGGCGCAGGGCAGCGGGCAGCCCTGTGGTCTACAGTCTAGTCTGAGGGCCAGGGCTGTGACAAGAAGAAGAGATACTGTCCTGCGATGGCTTCTGGTTTCCTGGTGTCCAGAAAGGGCACGATGACAGCCTGATGACAGTCAGGTGACACTAGCTGCACTCTGACGCCAGTGTGTGACCTCTCCCCACTCTGGGCAGGCCCCAGTTTCTGAGGACCCCAGTGCAGGTCAAAAGAGTGAACTCACTTGGGACACACACTGCTGGGGCCAGCCAGATCCCAGGACGGAGGGCTCAGCCCCACCCAGAGCCTCCACCA
Organism: Octodon degus; assembly: GCF_000260255.1. NCBI lineage: Eukaryota > Metazoa > Chordata > Mammalia > Rodentia > Octodontidae > Octodon > Octodon degus. Next base: position 100,689 of record NW_004524969.1, on the reverse strand, counting down.
GGGGCCAGCTGAGAGTGGCCAACCCTAGGTCACCCACACATCTGTCAGATGTGGCTGTGGCGCTGGGCTTCGTGAACAGCTCGGGAACCTTGGAGCAACAGAGGGTGAGGTATCCAGTGTCACAGGGGCCATCCTGAAACCTTGCTCCCGGCCCCTCTGGGCCAGCTGTGTGCCAGCCGAGAGGACAGGTCCCAAGGAAGTGACCTTGGTGACGCTCGGGCTCTGGGGTGTCGGGTCGGAAGCAGGAGGCCAGCCAGGCTGCAGGGACTCTGGGCTTGAAGCGTGTGCAGCAGTAGTCACTGTAGGTAGGCACTGCGGGCTGCAGGCAGTGTGAGGTCAGCCCAGGACCGTAGCCACTCAGGGCGGCCTGAGGCTCAGACTCCACAGCTGGCGTGCACTGCAGGCTCACTGGGACACCGCGGGAAGAGGAAGGCCAGGCTGAGCACCAAAATACACTCTGAGTACTTGGAGCCGGGTGCCTGCCAGGGAGGAGGATGTGGGAGTCCCAGCCCCTCTCCAGCCCCAACAGCTCTGGCAGAGCGCAGCCCGCCTGAAGCACAGGCTGGGGAAAGAGGCGGGGCTCTTCTCAGAGCACTAGGCCTGCCGGTCCCACCTTTCGGGGAGCCCAGGAGTCTGCTTCCTCTGCCCCCTTCTGGAAAACCACTCCTCGCTTTCCCCAATCGCAGACTCCTGCCTCCTCTACCTGAGACACCAGGCACCAGCCCTCTCTTGCCTCCAGACTGGGGTGAGGCCCTTGGGCTTTGGCTTTCCAGGGGGCAATGATCTATTTGCACCCCATTTGGCCTGTTAGGCCCCCAGCGTCCTGCTGGACTCCGGAGCCCTGGCTGCCACCTCCTTCCGCATCAAAGTCCAGTAGTCAACACCGTCTGTCTCCAGGAGACCCGAGCTCTGGCTGGCCCTGCCTAAAGAGCCAAAGAAACCGTCCATCCCCTCTTTTCCAGGAATCTCTCACCTGCCCGCCCCTTTACTCTGAATTGCAGTTTGAATCTGATGGCCAGGTAAAGCTGCTGGTCACCCTGCAGAGGGTAGAGGTGACTCAGAGCAGCAGCAGCACAGGGTCACAGCTGGCAGCTCCCTGCCTGGAGGTGCCTCGCCCCTGCCAGGAAATGAGGTGTCACAAGCCCAGCTGCATAAGCCCGTTAGGGAAGGGGAGAGCCCATGGAGCACCCTGGCTGGCTGGGTCTCACCTCCATGGCTCTGTGGAAAAAGTGCGGAGAGGGAATCGCTTTAACCTGTTACGTTCATTCAGCCAACTTGAAGGAAAAAGTAGCTTGGGTGCAGGGGTGCATGGCTGCAATCCTAGCCCTCTGAGAGGCTGAGGCAGGAAGACCGCAAGTTAGCATCTGTTCTTTTTTTTTTTCCATTTATGTATTTGGTACAGGGTCTCGCTGCGCAGCTCAGACTCATAGTGATCCTCCTGTTTTCAGCCTCCCCAGCGCTGGGATTGTAGGCATGCGCCACTATACCCGGCTCAGTCACTGGTGCAGCGTGCTCCAGGGGCAGGGCCGGCGCAGCGTGCGGACCGCGGATGGAAACCCAGTCCCTGAACTTGCCAAACAAGCACTTAGTCTGCTGAGCTATCTTGCCAGTCAAGCTTGCTACTTAATGAGTCCCGAACTCAAAAGCAGGAGGTAGGGTTTGGTGGGGTGTGCAGCTCAGCGAAAAGCTTTGGGTTCAACCCCCAGTACTGTGCAAGTGTGTACAGTACACACACACACACACACGCACGCACGCACACACAGAGGTGCATGCACAAAGCAGCTAGTAAGAGCTGCAAGGAGCATAGCGAAGCTTGACTGAGTAACTCCCACTCACTAAAGACACGGGCCAGATCCTTTTTTTTATGTGACCTGAGTTACGTGGCACAACAAAGCACTCTAGGAGAGCCCACAGAGATAAAGAGTACTTCCTGTCGGAGCCCACCTCAGCCTTTGACCTTTAATATGTATTGTAGGTCATTGGCCTTGGACCTCAACTATTCCATCTGTTAAGTGGGAGTTTACAAGTAAACTGCAGTGAAGACGACTACATTCCGTTTAGGGTGGGCTGCAGCAGGAAGAGCAGAAGTTTCTCCTTGGCAGCGACTTTTAGGCTGAGGCAGAATGACTCCAGCAAGGGTGCAGTTGGGGTTGTTCCATTGGAACCTTCCCACCGCCCCTTTTGCTCTGTGATACTGCGCATGCGCCGAAGAGCCCAGCCACCACAACTCCCGGAGGGTTCCGCGCTCCCGCGGCGGCCTCGGCACTCGTGCTCCAAGGCGCACGCGCAGCCTACGCCTCGAAGCCTCGCGTAGGGACCACAATTCCCAGAGTGCTCCGCGCCCTCGCCGCCGCCGCCCCCGCCCCCGCCGAGCAACATGGCGTCTAGTGAGTGGGGCGCCGCTGGCTCTCCGGGTTCCGGGAGGGGCCGGGACCGCGGGCGGGCTGGGGGCGGAGGCGCGGCGCAAGGCTAAGGCGTCCTGGGGTCAGCGTAGCACGCGCAGTCATCAGGGACCCCTGCAGGGCGGCTGGCACGAGGGGGCTAGAGGTCACACGGACAGCCCCGCAAGGGTGACCCTCGCCTTCCACTCTAGGAGTCGCAGCCTTCCTCAAGAACGCCTGGGCCCAGGAGCCGGTGCTGGTCGTGTCCTTCGCCATCGGGGGCCTCGGTGCGTGAGTTTCCCCGGCGCGGACGCGCATCCTCCGCCGCTCTGCCTTCCACCCGCACAGCCCCACGTTCGCCGCGTCGAAGCGGCGGGGACCCCTCGTCCCCACAGCCAGTATCTGTGCGCCCAAGCGGTGCACACCCCGTTACGCGGCACAGCCCAGATGGTACCCGGGGACACCCGCAGCGCCGAAAGGACGACGCTGGGAACTCACGTTGCGCGCCTCCTTCCCTCCCCGACTCTGGATTGTGGGTTGGGAGTCTTGGGTCTTAAAATCTCCGACTGAGAACCCGCCACAGCACTGCTCACACTTCGGGGTGCCCGGGTCGCCGGGCTGGCGTACGGGGTCCAGTTGTGCAGCTCCTAGGGCTGGGGTGGACCCCGGATTCTGCCTTCAGCGGCTTCCAGGCCGGGGCCGTCCCGGGAGCGCCCGGAGCACGCACTGCGCGAGGCGCGCCGGCCACCGTGGGCACTGAGCGCTGGCGTGCGGCTGGCGGAGCCGAGATGGTGGCAGACACCGGATTTTAGACCCCAGCATTTATTAGTTATGTGGGAAATGGCAGTGGTTAGGTCATACCAAGCTAAGCTCGTTGTTGCTGTGGCTGTTAGAAAACTAGAGCACAGACCGACCCCTTGCCAGGGACTGCTTTCCCTGGTGGCAACAGTCCTTTCCTCTGGAACATTCCCAAGATCCCTCATACACCATGACCACACACTTTCAGAATTGTCTCCTTTTTTCCTGTCCTCACTCTTAGCACTGACTCATCTGAACACTGGGCTCTTTCCCTGTTTTCACCTTCACATCATTGGTGGGGACTGTGGGGTGCGAGGGGCCCCGAGCAAGCTGCCTACTGAGGTGACCTTGATGACCCCACCCCATCTCTCCACAGCTATAATAATGCCCCCTATCAGTCCCTACACCAAATACTCCAGCATGATCAACCAGGCCACGCCCTACAACTACCCAGGTGAGTGGCCCTTTCTGGGAGAGGCGGCCCTTCTGCGGTAGTCAGGACACGCAGCCCAGATTCCTGGGGATTGACAGCCCCCTCCCTCCTAGACTTGTTTCTGCCTATATTCCCATGTCTGCTGCTTTTCCCTTCCCGGTGTCCCCCATTCTCTGACTCTCATACCGGTCTCCCTGGGTCCTGCCTTCGAGTATAAACTAAAAGCCCCTTGGGCCTCTTCCAGGGGCCCGGGCGCTCCACCAGTTTCACTGGCTCACCTTCTCCTCCCATAGTGCCCGTCCGAGATGATGGGAACATGCCTGATGTGCCCAGCCACCCCCAGGATGCCCAGGGCCCCAGCTTGGAGTGGCTGAAGAACTTGTGAGCACCTCTGTAATGGACGGGAAGTGGGCCCCTGCCCTGTCCCCAAATAAAAATGTAAAAGCCAACCCCAGATTCTGAGTGTGTGTGATCAGGGGTGGGATCAGCAGGCAGTGACCAAGACACTTGGGGGTCAGTTTATTGGGGTGGGCTCAGTCAAAGGGGGGGCTGGCTAGAGTAGGGTAGGGCAGCAGTTTGTCAGGCCCCCGAGAGACCCAACTTGAATCCAAAGCCTCGTCTGCTTCAAAGCTGAAGTCCTCTTCAACCTTAATCTGAGGGGACAAGGACAGCGCTCACAGGGCTTTGCAGCCTTGAGACTCGTTCAGGTCTTGCGCTGCTCTCCCCAGCGGGGCTCAGGACCTCCTGTGCCCCGCCCTGTCGCTGCCCTTCTCCAAGCCCTCAGACTCCCAGGCTCCCCAAGCTCCTGCTCACCTGCACGGGGGCCAGTTCTGGGGTCAGTGCAGCGCCCACTCGGCCCCCATCCCGGGGTGCTCGCCGCCTCTTCCGCCCACTGGGCCCCTCACCAGGGGCCGGGCTGCTGGCTTCTGAGGGTGCAGAAGTCCTTCTAGGCGGGGACAGCCCCTCCTTGTCCGGAGGCTCATTTTCCACATTGCCTGGGGTGGGGGTGTCAGTGCCTTGGCTGCCCTCATCCTGGAGGGGAAGGGGCAGGTGAAGGTTGTGTCGGGCTCCCGGCTGCCCAAGCCCGGGAGGAGCTCACCTCCAGCACAATGGTGAACTGGCTGGCGCGGTAATCATCTCCATAGGAGTCCAGCACCCTCATGAGGAACCTGTGTGGACAGAGACGCAGCGGTGGGGCTGCCGAGCGCAGCTTCGCCCTGCTGAACCACTGCCGCTCTCGGCCCAGGGCGCTCGAGCTCTGCAGTCAGAGGCCTGCAGCCGGCCCACCTGGCTGTGGGTCTCGGGTGGTGCTGTCTGGTTGTTGGGTTTCCCGCCTGTAACAGGCAGTGATTGCCAAGGGGACAGGGAAACTCACTGTTGGGTGGCCAGGGTGCCAAGAGGGCTCCACAGAAGGGGAGCACCCACAAATCAAGATGGACCCGGCAACTAGGCAGAGCCATGGGCTGATAGGCATGAGGCTCCTCCCACCTCCCTGGGGCAGAGCCGGGCGCGGGACACACGTGGGGCACCTGGGGCTGCTGGTCGCAGGGTTGTGTGGGGCGCTCTGAGCTCAGCGCTCAATCTGTGTACACTGGTGGCACCCTTATGCAGCTTGGAGGGTGCTGCTCGCTCTGGGTCCCGGCAGGCAAGTGCTGAGTGTGGAGTGCTGTGCTCTGCACCCAGGGACTCCTGGCCACGGCCCCATCTCCCCCGCATCTGGTCCTCGAGCATGTGTAGGGGTGAGACATGCGGGACAGCTGGCTTGGGGGGGAAGGACAGCAGCAGAGGGGAGGGCTACCTGCGCTCCTGCTGCAGCCTCCGAGTTATCCGCTGTACCTGGTGCAGCCGGTCCAGCACGCGCTCGTTCACCTGTGGCGGGGAGAGTGGCGGCCATCAGCTCCGCTGTTGGTGCCTGCTTGCTGTGCGGTGGAGCTCCTCCTTCCCCACCTCCTGTCCACAAAGGCTTGCTGGCTCTCAGTGCACATGCGCACTGCTGTCTTGGTGGGGGTACCCCCACCGCTGGACTGGGCGCTGGATAGGACCTATGCAGTGCACTACATCCACAGCCCTGTTTTGGTTCTGTATTTTTTTTTTTTTTTTTTTTTTTGCAGCACCATGGATCGAACTTGGGACCTTGCGCTTGCCAAGCAGGCGCTTATGCCGCTGAGCTATCTCCTGGGCTCTTGTTTTGCATTCTGACTAAGTTGCTCTTAACTTGTGACACCCCGTCTTGACCTCCTGGAGGCTGCACCACAGCACCTTGCTTGCCAGGGGCTTTCAACATGCTGTTCCCTCTGCTGGATCGGCTCTCACCGCTGTCACCTGCAGAGGGAGCCCCAGCCTGTTAACATGAGCCAACTCCGCACCCCACCAGCTCAAGCCAGGTGTTCACTGCTCCTGTGGGCTTCCCCCACCCCCGTGGCTCACCTAATCCAAACGTATTCTTTCTTCCCTTACTGTCTGCTCCCCATCCCAGTGCATGCCCCACCAGGGCAGGGATGGCGCCTGTGTCCTGTGCTTTTACAGAGCAGCACTTGCCGGCCTCAGCCCCACCTGTGGAACTGTGGCTTCAGCACTGAGTGTCTGACTGACAGCAGGAATGGCTGCGTAGGGGGGCTGGCACAAGGCCTGCGGGGCATGCTTGACCGGCGGTGAGGAGAGCAGCTCGCAGGAGGGCAGCAATCTGAGAGCCCAGCAGACACTAGGGGAGACAGGCGATGGCCAGAGAGCCCCGAAAGGTGCCCTGGAAAGGCTGGGCACACTCCTTCAGAAAGGGCTGCTGGCACTGAGACCACAGCACCTCAGCATGACTGTTTCTAAAGATGGTGTCCACAGAAGTGAGCAAATTAAAATGAAGTCTCTGGGGTACACCCCAGCTAAGTGGCTGCTGTCCTCGTGGAAAGGGAAAACAGATGTGGATCGGCACATGGACCAGCACGTGAGAGCGGAGGCGGGGGCAAGGGTGATGCTGCTACCAGTCAACACCAAGGCTGCTGAAGAGTCCATCATAGCCCTGGGGACCAGCCTGTGGACACTCTGGTCCCAGATTTCTAGCCCCTAAATTGCAAGACAAAGCCAGGCACAGGTGCACGCCTGCCATCCCAGCACTCTGGAGGCTGAGGCAGGAGGCCTGCCCTAAGTTTGAGGCAAGCCTGAACTATGGAGATCCTGTCTCAGAAAAAAGAAACCTTAAAACTGGAAGACACCAAATGTCTGTCGCAGGGTCACCAGCCTGTGATACTTCAGAAGCTGCAGTGGCCAGACCAAACTCCACATGCTGTCTTCAGGGAGTCTTTCAGAGGCCTGACACCACTCCACCCACCCCTTAAAAACCCTTCAACTGCCCAGACCAACGCTCAAAAGAAAAACAGCTCCAACGTTCCTGCCCTGCTGCTCTTGCCCGTTAGGATTTGAGCTCACGGAGCCCACCCGGGAGGGATAAGGAAGGACTCAACTGAGATCCGGGTCTAGGGCAGGAAGAGAACCCAGGCGAGTCTGGGGCATCTCCCGTCAGGGAGGCTCGGAGCGGGCGGCTGCATCGAGGGCGTGACCCAGCGCGGGACCCCACACTCACCTACCTACCTGCTCGATCTCCCGGCAGCGCCGCACCAGCGCCTGGTACTTCCTGCGGTTCATCTCCCGCTGGCGCCGCCGCTGTCCCCGCTCCGCCTCTTCCTCTTCATCGCGCTCCCGGAGCCCCGAGCCCCCCAAGCCGCCGGACACGAACTCCACTTCGGTCTCTAGCTCACTCTCCAGGATGTGCCCGCCGAACAGGGGCGGCAGGGCCAACTCTGAGCCAGGCGGTGCCGAGAACTCCTCGAACCCCACCGCTGCCATGGTCCTGCAGGGCCAGAGGGGTTGAGGGGCGCCGTATCCCAGCTCTGCAACCCCCATTCATTCCTCAGCCCTCCTCCTCCGTCCTTCCCGGCCTGTTAGACCCGCGTGATCCCAGGTCTTCTCCCGTGCAGACCCTGCCCCTCCCAGGGCTGTCTGTACAGCAGGCACACGGACTACCATCCTCAGCGGGCCCCGAGTCAGGGGCTGCGCGTCGCGGGCCGCAGCATCCTCCGGGTGCGCGGCCGGTCCGGCTCCTCCACTCACCCCTCTCTCTGCTCCAGCTCCATCTCGGCCGCGCCGGCGCCCCAGGCCACAGCACTCCAGCCCCAGGCGTCTAGGTTGAGCCGTGCGCAGAACTACCGGTCCCATCAGGCTTCGCGGCCGAGGAACACGGCCTTCTGGAAGTTGTAGTTTCCTATTTCCGGCTTCGTTCCCTCAGCCCGGGTTGCCCCAGCCGAAATCGCGGTTTAAAGGCCTTCCCTTCTTCCCTACTCCGCTCCCAGTCGTCTGCGCTACTACCACCTTTATTCTGATCTCGGCCCTCCGCAGTCTTGGCGCGGCGACTCGCCTGAAACCGGCTCGGTCCTTGGGGCCACGAGCCCGCTGAGCCCCTCTCCGGGCCCGCTCACGCGTCTAAGCCCAAACTCGGGCTAATACAGTTCTGCCGACTGGCCAATCAGAGCGCGGCTGTGCCGGATAGCTGTGCGCTGCGTCATCAGAGAGCGCCGGCCGCTGCCGTGACGCTAATTTCCTAGGAGCAGCCGTGAGCGGAGGGAAGAGGTGAGCGTTTCGGGGACCACGGGAGGGCGGGAGGGCTGGAGGCCAGACTCTTGCGTCGGCAGGAGGAAGCTTATGAGGAGAACGCCGGGCCTTCACAGGTCGGTCGCCCAGAAGCCTCGTATACCCCTCCTGTGCTCTGGCCCTGTCAGGAGTGGGATTATTTCCCGCCCTCATAGAGCTTTAAGTGATGCCCCGGAGTCGGGCTCAGTGAGGGAGTCACATCCAGATCGTGACGCGCGCGGGCGCAGACACGCGGGACTTGGGGGGCGTGTATCACGAAGCAGCCCGCCGGGGCCTGAAAGGGGAGCAGAAGGCTGGGGAGCTGTTGGGCACCAACAGTGGGGCCGAGAGCCATTTTAGGCCAAGGGGACCGGTCTGTGAAGACTGAGCTATCGGTGAGTCGTCACACGGGGTCATTTGGCATCGTAACCTGGGTCGGGATGCGGATGTCGCCGAAGAGCAAAGCGAGGGGAAGCGCCCGACCTCGCGGAGCCTGCTTGTGGGGTTGGACCTTCCAGGAGAGAGGCCCTGCATTAATACAGTGGGACTGGTCAGGTGCAGTTTTACTGAGCCCTGCCCTTCCACCTCCGTAGGCCTCGGGATGTCTCTGGCAGATGAGCTCTTAGCTGACCTCGAGGAGGCCGCAGAGGAGGAGGAAGGAGGAAGCTATGGCGAGGAAGAAGAGGAGCCGGCAATCGAGGATGTACAGGAGGAGACACAGCTGGATCTCTCCGGGGATTCGGTCAAGAGTATCGCCAAGCTGTGGGACAGCAAGATGGTGAGAGGGCATGCGCAGGGGTGCGAGTGCGGGGCTCAGGAGCTCCAGATGAGTGATGAAGCAGTGAGGTCTTTTTGAAGAGCCCCAATGACTCTGCTCTTCCCTGACAGTTTGCTGAGATCATGATGAAGATTGAGGAATACATCAGCAAGCAGGCCAAAGCGTCGGAAGGTACTGCCTCGCCCTCAGCTTGCATTCTCCCTCAGGCCTCATGGCTCTTTCGCTCCTAGTGGCTTCCTGGATTGTTTGTCCCTCTCAAGCTTTCCCAGAGCCCTCCTTTCGTCCATCCAACCTCATTCCACTTCTCCCCCCAAAGCACTGCATGACAAAGTTCTCATTCTATACTGAGCCCTTACTTATTGTGACAGAATTTGGCTCAGAATTCCTCAAGCAGGCTGCACGTGTTGGCACAGGAAGGCCAACAAGTTTGAGCACAGCCTACACAATGTAGTGACTTAGTAAGATCCTGTCTCAAAATAAAGGGCTGGGGATGTAGCTCAGTATCAAGGACCTGGGTTCAGTCCTCACACTGACAAACAAATAGGTAGCTAAACAGAATTCCCAAACTGCAGTTGCAGTTATGGGGTTTTTACATCTATAAACCATGTATTGTATTCTTCTTCAAATCAGTTAACATGCATCCCTTAACTGTATGTAAAACTTAAAGGTATTATTGCTGAGAGTGAAGAAATGGAACCTTCGGGTAAATATGAAGTAACCACGGAATAAGTAGGGTGTTAGGGTGTCGCCTGAAAGCTTTCACCCATGAGTAGGGTGGGCCTATCACCATTCCCTTCTGGGCAGAAGAGGACTGTAGACTCCAGAGTAGAGTTTGATTTTTTTTTTTTTTTGCTCGTTCAGGTTGCCTTAAGGGCGGGTCTGGTAATACAGGTGGAGGTGAGGATTGAACCGCCATATCTTGTGCCTGATTGCATTTGCAGGCACTTAAACAACTGAGCTAACTGCCTGGCCCCCAGAGTGGAGTTTGTCATTACTGGGAAGCTCTGGGAGTTGCTGGGACAGTAGAGTCAGAACACAAGCTTTGGAGCCACACCATACTCCTCCTCTAATCCCTGCTTGGACAGTCAGTGGAACTGGCCCAGGTCTCTGCTTTCGAAGTGCCTGCATCCTGGGCCGCCTGTGGTGGGCGGTGTGCAGCTCCAGGCAGCGTGGAGCTGTGGGAGGGGCCCACTGGCCCTGCCTTCGGGGTGAGGTGCTTGACTGGAGTTGGAGCTTGAGTACACTTGTGGGCAGAGAAGGGGGAACAGGCCCTAGGCCAGGGCGCGCAGCATGGCCAGAACTCGGGAGCACCAAGGAGGCTCTGGAGGGAGCCAGCTCCTGCTGGGGTCCAGGGCTGGCTGAAGTTTCTGGTCCATGGAGCCACTGTGGGGAGTGACATTTCCTGAGCTCAGGCTGGATGTGTGTTGGGGGGAAGGTGCCGTGAAACCCTTCAGGTCAGGTGCTCATTTGAGTCCCGCGGGGGGGTCCAGGTGTGGTGCAGGTGCCGGGGAGAAGTCTGTAGGAAGCTGCACTGTCAGTGCTGAGCTGTGAGAAGGCAGGGGAGCTCTCAGGTGGGCTGGGCAGATGCAGGCTCCCTGCCTGGGGTCATCTCTGCCTGTCAGCTATGCAGCATCAGGCAGTGGCCTCCAGTTTAATTGGAGCTGCCCTGGTGGCCACGGGTGAAGTAAATCAGGCCCTGTATGACACAGGACACCTGAGAGGGTCCCCGTGGCCCTGTGCGTGTCAGCTGTGCTGCTGCCAGGCCCTGATGGTGCTGCGATCGCTATTAGTACACAGAGTGGTTTCCAGAAGCATAAAAGGAGGGAATGTTGGCGGTAGAGGGAACAGTGCCTGCGAAGGTCAGAAGTTGACCAGCCGTACCTGGGCCCGGCCAGTTGCAATCAGTGGAGTCAGGTGGAGGTGTGGAGAGGACAGGATTGGGAGATGGCAAGGCTGTGCTGGGGAGCCTGGATGGAGCCCTGGGCAGCTCAGGTGCAGAACTTGTCCCTGTGGAGCATCCACACACAGAACCCTTTAGTGTCATTCTAGGAGGCCTGTTTGTTAGCCTTGGGACACTGGGGTCCATGGGGGGGTATATGCATGATGGAGTCAAGTCTTGAGAGACCTGGAGGACAGGTTGGTGGGACAGCAGAGTCAGCCTCGCAGCACAGCCTCACCAAAGGTACCTTTCAACCCTGAGCTTCCCCTGCTGTGTGCGGGGTGGCATGGGGTACACTCAGCCTGTTCTTCCACCCATAGTGATGGGACCAGTGGAGGCAGCTCCTGAGTACCGTGTCATTGTGGATGCCAACAACCTGACTGTGGAGATTGAGAATGAGCTGAGTGAGTGCTGGGGAAAGTGGGGAGCCCTGCGGGGGGCCCCTGTGCATCGCCATTAGCCTTTCGCTCTCCCACATCCTGCCCTGGGCCAGCCTGGCTTGCCTGAGGGGGCGCACAGTTGCTTCCCTGAGGGCCTGCCCAGAAGCTGTGTGCATATTTCCTCTCAGAACCTGTGTGGTCTTTGTGCTGGGGTCCAGGGCCAAGATGCGAGCCCGAGATCTGGCTGGTGAACAAGAGTGGCAGTGGGTGTCAGGGACCACTTCAGGGCCTGCTCCCCTCACAGACCACCCCTCCTGCTCCTGCCCCCTAGACATCATCCATAAGTTCATCCGGGACAAGTACTCGAAGCGGTTCCCCGAGCTGGAGTCTCTGGTCCCTAACGCACTGGACTACATCCGTACAGTCAAGGTGATGGAGAGCAGGGGCTGGAGGGCCGGGGCAGGGGCTCCCTGTGGGGAGACAGAGGCCCCACAGGGTCTTCCTGCTGTCCTGGTGGTCCTGGTGTTGCAAGCCACACTTGGGGCCAGTGGCATTTGCGGTGAGAACCAAAGGCTGGTGGGGGAAGGCCCAAGTGGGGGAAGCAGGCAGGAGGTAGGAGGAGGCCAGGGTGAGGCTAGGAGGCCAGAAAGGCCTGGCCTGTCAGATTATGAGGCTTTTTGCTGTTACAGGGAAGTCCAGGATTCAAGAAAGGGGCAGCGCTGGGCACAGAGGCATAGGCCTGTAATCCCAGCAGTCTGGGAGGCTGAGGCACAAAGATTATCAGCTCCAACCCAGCCTAGTGGGCCCCTGCCTGTGTGCAGATGAGGCTGTGGCAGAGGAAGTGCCTGTCAGAGCCGTGCTCTGAGTTGCCGTGGACCCAGCCCATCCAGTGGGCACATCCTCCTGGCCTGCTTCTCCGCCCGCGCTCTGTGGAGCTGCCCATGGTGCTGGGGCTCTAAGCAGTGAACCTTGTGACTGGTGGGGAGCAGGCCCAGCCTTGCTGAGAGACCTAAGGGTGCGGGAGCCGGAGAGCTGCCCCTTCCTTCCTGAGCCCGTCACCCCCTTTGCACTCCAGGAGCTGGGCAATAGTCTGGACAAGTGCAAGAACAACGAGAACCTGCAGCAGATCCTCACCAACGCCACCATCATGGTGGTCAGCGTCACGGCCTCCACCACGCAGGGGTACGGACGGCAGAGACGGCAGAGCCCTGACTCCCGCCACACATGTACCCAGGCCCAGGGCGGGGGGACGTGGGTGGGGCATGTGCGTGTGCGCATGTGCACACAGTAGGGAGGGCAGGCGTGAGCAGCAGGACTTTCAAGAGGACCCATCTGACCCTGCAGGCAGCAGCTTTCTGAGGAGGAGTTGGAGCGGCTGGAGGAGGCCTGCGACATGGCGCTGGAGCTGAATGCCTCCAAGCACCGCATCTATGAGTACGTGGAGTCCCGGATGTCCTTCATTGCCCCCAACCTGTCCATCATTATCGGCGCCTCCACTGCAGCCAAGATCATGGGTGAGGACCGTTCTGTTGCCAGGGTGCTTGCCTCGGAAGTGGGGCCCAGAGCCTGGGGCAGAAGGGACAGAGGGGCAGAGGGGAAGGCGGTGGAGCGGCTCGGCTGGGGCTCGGGACTGGCGGGAGCCTCGCCTGGGCCCCTCTGGCCGCGTGAGGGCACGTGTCCCTTGCGGACCACTCTGGCTCCCACTCAAGCTTGTCCTACCTTTGCCAGAGGCTCTTTCTGGAGTTCTTATTCAGTGGGGTGGGCTCCCCACTCCTTACAGTCGCATGTGGGGTCCCCATCAGTGGTGGGGATGTCTCCCCGATGCTCCTCTCCCCTCGCTATGCCCCTCGCAGCCTCCCTGGAAACAGAACTAGCCCCAGGGCCTGCTGCTGGGAGGTCCTGGTTTGCCGAGTATCCATCCGAAATACAGAGATGGGCCCGAGGGGCGGGGCGCGCCTGTAATCTCAGCACTCGGGAGCTGAGGCAGGAGGATCGCTGTGAATTGTAGGCTGGCCTGGGCTGCATAGTGAGTTCGTGACCAGCCTGATCTGCACAGCAAGATGATGTTTCAAACAGCAGCAGCGAAACACAAAAGCCGCCTGTGGACGGAGTCCGAGGAATGGGGCTGGACGCCTGTGCAGTCAGTTTCCTCCTGGGCTACTTCCTGGGCCTGTGTCCTTGCTGCGCCGCGCACAGCTGCTGCACGCAGGCAGGCAGGCAGGGCCGCAGGCAGGCAGGGCGCGCCGCGCACAGTGGGTCGGCCAGCCCCGCCTCTCCCCCAACCCTGCAGGCGTGGCCGGCGGTCTGACCAACCTCTCCAAGATGCCTGCCTGCAACATCATGCTACTCGGGGCCCAGCGCAAGACTCTGTCGGGCTTCTCGTCCACCTCCGTGCTGCCCCACACCGGCTACATCTACCACAGCGACATCGTGCAGTCCCTGCCCCCGGTGAGCCCCTCTGCCCACTGCTCGGCTCGCACTCTGGGCTAGGTGTGCTCACGTGTGCACCGAGGCCTCACGTGGCACCAGTACGTATGAGAGGAAAGCTGAGCCGGCTTCCGCTCCTCGGGCCCCTGCCGTGGACGCCTGCCCAAGAGGTGGCCTCAGCCTGGCTGCCGGGCACCCCCGGAGCAGAGCCCTCGGCCTGACTGTGTGCTGCCAAGCAAGGCTGGGGCCAGGGCCCTGTGGCCAGGTCAGGCCCTTTCTTCCTCAGCGGTGCTAGTGGCTTCTTGTTGTGGTCACTCACTGTATTTGTGGCCAGGGATTCCGTAGCATCCCCTGTGTTTCCTAACATCCACCTTTATCTCATGGTAGAAAGCATGCATTTCAGGGAATATATGGGCAGGTCTTTTAACTTAAAACACTGCATTTAAAAATTTTATTAATCTACTTACTGGATTGGTTGTTCCCCGCCCTCCCTCCCCCCATGGAGGAATCTTGATCTTTCTACATTCAATTTGTTGTTGTTGTTTGTTTGTTTTTGATTGAACTCAGGCCCTTGCGCTTGCCGGGCAAGTGCTTATTCTCCTGAGCCATCTCCCCGGCCTGATGGGTTGGTTTTTGAGACAGGGTCTTGCTGTGTAGCTCAGGCCCTGAACTCACTGTGTGGCCCAGGCTGGCCCTGCCCCGGGAGCAGTGGTGCAGCACCCACCACCCCCTCCCTCCTCCCAGCAGCTCAGGCCCCGCCTGTGGACGCTGTCCACGCGTGGGAAATGGGACCGTGACCAGTGGCCGGAGCTGAGCCTTGTAGAGGTGGACCTGGGGGACTCCCACGGGCCCTGGACTGGTAGCTTCTATGTCACCTTGTCACTGAGCCAGCTGGCATTATTACCCAGTGCTGCTGCCTGTCAGCTGTGTTGTGCTCCTCATCCTCCCACTCACGGTAAATGGGGCCAAGAGGGGCGACTCTCCAGGCTGGGTGCACGCTGAATCCCGGCACTCTGGGAAGCTGAGGTAGGAGGATCGAAGGTTGGGGCTCACCCGGGCAATGTAGCATCTTAGCAAGACCCTGACTCAGAATGAGAAAACTTTTTTAAGGGCTGGCTACATGACCCATTGCAAAGTCCTGGGTTTGATTCCTAGTACTGCAAGGACAAAAAATCCTGGGCCTCTCAGACTGTCAGGAGCACCCAGGCCCACACAGTGCGGCCTCTTGCCCAGGGTCTAGGTCTGGCCAGCCCTCGTGGAGAGGCGGCCTCACCAGCGCCGTGGTCATCTCTGCCACCCTGGCTGCCTGGCTCACAGATGCCACTCCTTTCCCTTGCTCCAGGATCTGCGGCGGAAGGCGGCCCGGCTGGTGGCCGCCAAGTGCACGTTGGCTGCCCGCGTGGACAGTTTCCATGAGAGCTCAGAGGGGAAGGTGAGCAGCCGCCAGGTGGCCCAGGAGCACCCTGATGGGACAGGCAGAGCCTTTGCAGGCCCGTGTGCTGGAGCACGGGGTGGGGGCTGGTGGGATAGCAGGGCACAGCGAGGGAGTTGTGTCTGAAGGGCTCGGAGGCAGGGCTGGAGCTGGGGTTCAAAGTGGGCGAGGTCTTGGTTGGGCCTCAGCCACCAGTACCCAGGTGAGGGGCAGTAAGGGTGTTGGGGGTTGCGGGGCACCCCAGGGAGGGCACTACATTCTTCACGCTGCCCACCAGGTGGGCTATGAGCTCAAGGATGAGATAGAACGCAAGTTTGACAAGTGGCAGGAGCCACCGCCAGTGAAGCAGGTGAAGCCCCTGCCTGCACCCCTGGACGGGCAGCGAAAGAAGCGAGGGGGCCGCAGGTGAGGGGCCTGGGGTGTGGCAGTGGGTGGGCAGGGCCAGGGAGTAGGGTGGCACCCCCAGCTGACCTCTGACCTCCCAGGTACCGCAAGATGAAGGAGCGGCTCGGATTGACGGAGATCCGGAAGCAAGCCAACCGCATGAGCTTTGGAGAGGTCAGCCGTGCTCCTAGCCCCCAAAATTCCCTGTGGTGACCCTCAGGGCTGCCCATAGGCCTCTGCCCCCAGACCCCAAAGACTTTCCAGGCTGGTTCCTCTGGTCCTGAGGGTCCCCTGCTCTGTGTGTCCCCCATGGACTGCACCCCAGGCCCAGTGCCCTGGTCCTGCAAGGCCCCAACCTGGAGTAGCCTCAGCAGGGCAGCTACCCATGCTCCATGACAACCTCAGTTCAGCTTGGCTCAAGCAGCACCAGGACTCAGGCTGGTTTCCTGCATCCCCAGCGCTGGAGCAGGGTGCTTGGGCTGGGTAGTGCCTCAAGTCAGTGACTAGGCCCTGACAGAGGGGATGCCTGGCTGCACAACATCTGAGTCTTTCCTTCCCCAGATTGAGGAGGATGCCTACCAGGAGGACCTGGGCTTTAGCCTGGGCCACCTCGGCAAGTCGGGCAGTGGGCGTGTGCGGCAGACACAAGTGAACGAGGCTACCAAGGCCAGGATCTCTAAGACACTGCAGGTATGGCCGGGCTGGGCTGAGGGTCCAGGGGTCTGGTGGCCAGATGAGTCCGGATCACAGCCCCTCCCTCCCGCAGCGGACCCTGCAGAAGCAGAGCGTGGTATATGGCGGGAAGTCCACCATCCGGGACCGCTCCTCAGGGACTGCCTCCAGTGTGGCCTTCACCCCACTCCAGGTACCCCACTCTGGCTCGCCCCACCCCAGCCCTAGTGCCCTGCAGTGCTCCCCACGGCAGTGAAGCCCCTGGTGGGGCTGGTGTGGAGGCTGTGCCCCTGCAGTCAAAGGCTCGGGCAGCTTTGGGCACTGTGCCCACAGAGTTGGGTCTAGGACTGTGTCCACAGTCTGAGTCCCTGGTGGCCCACTTGTTATGACTGAGGTGACCTTGCAGCTGCACTCAAGGTCAAGTTCACAACCAGGTGAACTTGGATGCCACCCCAGTTCAGGTCCCAGCCTTGCAGTGAAGAGCAGTGTGGAGCTGGGTGCCTGTACCTCCCTTGCCTTAGTTTACCACAGAGTAAAGCGAGGCTGTCCCCTTGTCAGGATTGGTGAGCGCACATCTGTTGAGCCATCATGCCCCAAGCACTGCTCTGGAGCTGGGAAGAAAGAACAGCAGGGAGACAGGCTTGGTCCCCTGGAGGTTGTAGGTAGTAGGGGACGCTGAATTAGAAGGCGGTGGGTGTCAGGGAGAAGCAGGCAGGAGATGGGGGTCTTGGTTTCAAAGCGGCCAGGAGGTCTTAGCAAGAATTACCACGTTGAAAGCAGTCTGGCTAGGGCTGACGAGACAGCTCAGTGGACTAAGTGCCCGCTTAGGCAAGCGCAGGACTGGGGTTCAATCCCCAGCACCTCACGCCCACTGGCCCCACTCCTGGGCACGCTGAGCAAGACCAGGAGGGTTGGTGCATGCCTGTAATCCCAGTGCTGGAGAGGCTGAAAACAGGAGGATCGCTACAAGTCCGAACTGCGTAGTGAGACCTTGTACCAGATACATCTAAAAACAAAACAAAACAAAAAACCAGAAAGAAAACAGTTCGGCTGAGGTGTACACTTTTGACACCCCAGCCCTCTGGGAGGGGGAGACAGGAGCATCGAGAGTTCCAGCCTGGCCTGGGCAACTTAGCGAGACCCTAATTCAGAGTAACAAGCGCTGGGGATGGAGCGCACTACTCAGGTGTCAATTCCTAGTACTGAGGAAAGGAAGAAAACAAGTACCAGGCTGGCATTACCATTGTCTGTGGTGTTGCGCTTTGTGTTGGCGCTTTAGGCCGGCCGCCTCCCTCTGGGACTCCGTCTCCTCCTGGGCAGCCCAGGAGGGAGGGAATGGGTTTCCTCAGAGGGGGTACGAATCCAGCCGTCTGCCAGTCCCTTCCCCCAGCAGGGGCCCAGAACCTGGCAAGTCACCTGCTCTTCCTGTCCAGGGCCTGGAGATCGTGAACCCACAGGCGGCTGAGAAGAAGGTGGCCGAGGCCAGCCAGAAGTACTTCTCCAGCATGGCCGAGTTCCTCAAGGTCAAGAGTGAGAAGAGCGGCATCACATCCACCTGAGGCCCTGCTGCCGCTGCTGAGGGAGGCACTGGGGCACGAGGTTCCGCAGAGCGAGCTGCTTGCCTTTGTCACGGGCCGGGCCAGGAGGCCCTCGAAGACGCCCAGGATGGAGACCGCCCCACACAGGCAGAGCAGGTCTCGTGTGCACGGCGAAAGGAGATGCTTTTTGTGGAAAGAGCACAATTAAAAGCGCGGCGTCGAGCTTTGTCCAGGGCGCGTGGTTGCTCGTCTGCTCCTGCGAGAGCCAGAGCGCCTGACCCAGCCGGGTGCCCCGCCCTCCCTGCAGCTCTGCGCGCTGCCTGCCCTTTCATTCCACGCCTGCCTCTTCCGTGGTGCCGCTGCCGCTGTGCTAGCCTTGTCCCCTGGGCTGGGCTGCACTTTCCAGCCAACCGTAGCCTCCCCAGGGCACGGTTTAGAAAGATGGAGAGGATGCGTGGCGCGGTGCCCACCAGGACTCCTGGCGCCCGGGTGGGGTTGGTGGGTAGGGGGCCTCCAGGCCTCTGAGAAAGGAAAGGCAGGTGGGCTTCTTGTCTGGTAGGAACAAGTTCTGGCTATACAAGTTCCTGCCAGGTGAGGTATAGGATTGTGCATGCGTGTGTGTGTACACACACACACGCGCGTGCGTATGCACGCATGTAGTCGGGCATGGGCCCAGCCCCAGGGGCACTCACAGAGCTGGAGAACATGTGCGCGTTCAGAAGGTGTCTTGGGACCAAGGTTCCCATGAAGCTTAAGGAAGAGTGGCTTCTGGGCTCCGTAGGGGTCCCAAGGAGCCCTGGTCCCTCAAGTTCTGAGGTCAGGGCTTTCTGTCTTTTGAGGCAGAGTTTCACTACTTCAGGTGGGTGTCGAACTTACCAGGTAGCCCAAAGTATCCTAGAAGTTGTGACCCTCCTGCCTGGGCTGCCCCACTGGTGGGATTACAGGTGTGGACCACCACGCCCTGCTCAAGGCTTGTAGTTACGGGGTGGGGTTGCTTTCTGGGTTCCCAGCTTCTGTCTTTGAGACCTTGCTCTTTCTCTTCCCTTCTCTGGGCCTTCAGCTGTCACCACCGCTCTGTGTCCTGCGGCCCAGGGCCCCGCCTCTGCACCTCAGCCTCTCTGGCCTCCCCAGGGTACACATCGGAGCTTCCTCCCCAGCCTCAGGACTGCCCGGTTTGATGCTGGAGCCTTTTGGCCTGCCATGTTTGAAAGTGACAGCAGCTTGTGCTTATTTCCCGAAATGCGTTCTCTGTCCCCGAGTATGTTCAGAACCCCTTTGCCCAGGCCTGAGTGTACCTGGCAGTTGGCAGCGACAGTAGGGTGGCAAGTACAGCCGTGATTGTCAGAGTGTGGACCTCAGGCAGCGTGGAGGACCCAGGGTGCCCCAGGGAGGCGAAGCAGTGCAGTCGCCAAGGGGCCTAGAGGCTGCTTTTCCCTCAGGAGCGCCCAGCCACCAGGGAGGCGGTGAAGCGCTCTGGGGCTCCTTAGAAGCCCGGTGTGGTGGCGCATGCCTGGAATCCCAGTACTGAGACAGGAGGATCACTAGAGTCTGAGCTGTATAGCGAGACCAAAAAATTTAAAAAAGAAAAAAAAA
>NW_004524969.1:78363-81217 GCF_000260255.1 Octodon degus | reverse complement strand
TTTTTTTAGGGGAACCAGGGATTGAACTCAGGCCCTTGTGCTTGCCAGGCAAGCGCTTATTCTACTGAGCCATCTCCTCAGCCTCTAAAAAATACTTTTTTAAAGGAAGGCGAAGAGCAGTTGGGCTGGGAGCTGTCTCAGGATGGGCAGTTTTTCTCATTTGGGGAAGAGGGAACAATGTGGCCAGATAGCACATGCCTCTCATCTGAACCTCTCGGTGCGGAACCACTGGACCTTCACGCAGCCTGTGTGCCTTGGCCCCCGGCGTGTCCTCAGCCTGCCGGCTTCCGGCCTGGCGCTTTCAGTCTGTGCTATCCCCTGCGTTTTAGCCATTCGCCCTCGCAGAGCCTCTGCGTTTACCCCCAGTTCAGTCATTCACTCCGGGCCAGGTCCTCCCCAGTGAGGCTCAAAACCCAGTGCTCCTAGGTGGGCACGGTGCACACCTGTACTCCCAGCCTTGGAGGCTGGGGCAGGAGGACTGGGAGTGCTGGGCCAGCCTGGGCTACATGGCAAGAGCCTGTCACAATTCATTGCTTCACAATTATCAGGAAGGTTTGTTAACGTGGCCTATGGGCACATTTGGATCCAGTTTTGTTAGGATAGGGCTCAAAACTTTTTTTTTTTTTTTTTTTTTTTTGTATTTGGGACAGGGTGTACAGGGTCTCACTGTGTAGATCAGACGCATAGCGATCCTCCTGTTTACAGCCTCCCAAGTGCTGGAGTTACAGGCGCACGCCACCATGTCCAGTCTCAATCGCCCAGCCTCAGGGCTCCAACTCCCGGCCCCTGCATCTGCCTAAGCAGGCGCTTTAATTCGCTGAGCTACTTGGCTGGTCCTTAAAGTTTGATTAAAACACCCCGTAGGTAGTATGTTCTGAGGGCCACACGCTAAGGACCAGCACTGTAGAAAGCTGTCATGCAGAGGGCTCTCGGGTACGCAGCTCACTGCCTCATCTCCGGGAACCCCGAGGCCTGGTTCCCACCCCGGCTCTAGCAGTCATGTAGTGCCACCTGGGTGTCTGCAGTTTCTTTAAGCTCCCCAGGTGATTTTACTAGGCAGCCACCCTGGGAACCACACTTTACACCCCCAGGGCTCCGAGTGTGCCACGTGAGCCATTGGCACACCTGCGAGCTTGCTGGGGCTCCTGAATAAGTCTATTTTCCTCCTTTTATTCTGCAATGGCCTCATTAGGTAGCCCACGTCGGCTTGGACTTGAAATACTCCTCCTTAAGCCTCCAGAGACCTGGGATTACACGGTGCAGCACCCTGGCTGCCTCCCTGATTCCAGCCGGGACGGTGTAAGGCTCAGTGTGTGTTCAAAGTTGCTTCAATTTCAGATGTGCCTTATTCCCCTCCACTTACAGGACATGGGCAAATCTGGCTCCCAGTTCGCGCAAGCGCAGGGCCCCGTGGGCTTCCAGCACAAATCACGGCTCGCATTCATTTCTCTATTCCTTAGAACAGAGACCCAAGTAGGTAAATGGGAAACGACAGATCGGAGCTAACAGGCTCACACTGGCGCCGCGCAGCAGGTCAGGGAGCCGAGCCGAGTAACGAGTGTGCTTTCTGGGTCCAGAGGGAGAGCGGGGAACGACCCCCAAAGCGCCCCAACCGGCTCTGCTCTGCACGCAGCCTGGGACTTGAGAGCGGTGTCTGCTTACCCCCCACTTCCTCCATTCAGCAAATTCTGAGGTTCAGAAATGTGTGAAACAGGGGCCCTCGGAGAAAGACGATCCCGCTCGCAGACAGGGATGTGCCCACCTGGGCGGAGGCGTGCGGGACCCACAAGATGCTCAGGACCGGGCACTTAGCCTGAGCACACCTGGCCAGGCACGCCCTATACAGATACCGCCCTCTCGCTACGCTATTGGCTGAACTGAGATGAATGACAGGCTCAGAGATGAGAAAGGGGTGGGCCTTCCTGCCTAGCTCCGCCTCCTTGGCCTTGTGGCTGTTTTGATTGGCTTCTGCTCTGCCCCCCCCCTTTGAAGGCAGCTGTCAGTCTCTCTAGATACACTACCTTTAACACCCACTCCCCATGCCTTCCTCCGCTTTCCTCACCCACTTTCAGGACCAACCAATGGTTTCACGGAAGAATATCCCTAGGAACCAATTAAAAACGGCTCCAAATTTGACGGACGACTTCCCGCCCCTGATCAGCCTAGCTCCTCCCTCCAACCAATTATGTTAGAAGAGGGGGGCCGCTACATCCAATCAGTACCACACAGCCCTCCTGATTGACACGCGGGTCCTCGCGCTGGCGTGTTGTGCCTGAGGCGGGAGGAGGAGGCGGAGCGGGGAAGAAAACCTGAGCCAATCCTAAGCGGCTGCACGAGAGACCAATCGAACGCCGCGCCTTGTAGCCATCACCCAATCCACGAGAGAGGGTCGGCCACATCCCTGGCCAAAACCAGTAAGGCGCGTCTTAGGGCCAAGAGCGACGTGCGGCAGGAGCAATGATGGGCCTATATTCGGGGGTTGGGGGCGGGTCGGCGCCAGAGACGAGAAGAGAGGAGGGAGGCCGCCTCCGCCGCCGCCATCTTGGACCGGGCCCGGTCAGCTTCCGCGGAGCCCTCGGCCGACGCCGCTGCCTCCCTTGAGTCCAGACCCCTGTCGTCAGAACAACCCCGGGCCCACTCCCCCAGCCCACTCCCGCTCCGCGCCGCTATCGCGACAGCGCCCGAGGGCCCGGGGTGCGAGAAAAAGGCGGCGGGCGTTCGCCTCCCCCGCCTGTCGCGATAGCTCCTCAGCGGCGGCGCCAGCTCCTGTGGTGAGAGCGTCAGGCTCGACTGGGCCAGACCCCTTCCCCACCCCCGGCGCCTTCGGCCGCCCCCGCCCGCCGCCGCCGCCGCC
>NW_004524969.1:48032-78242 GCF_000260255.1 Octodon degus | reverse complement strand
CGGGCCGGCGCGGCCGGGTGTGTGTCCCCTGCCGCCAGGCTCCCTCGGTGGCGCCGAAACCCGCGCCGCCGCGAGTTGGTGCCGCCGCCAAAGTTGCCGCCGCCGCCGCCGCCGCCGCCGTGTCCCGGGTTCGCCGTCAGCTTCCGGTCAGCCCTGGCCCTGGCGGGCGTGGGCTTCCCGCGGTGTCCGGACCGCCCGGGGGTCCCCGCTCGGCAGTGCTGAGCTCCGCGATGGGCCGAGCTCGTGCTGAGTGACATTTGCACCTAGGTACCCAGGTTGTCACCTTCCCGGGATAACTTCTCTGCTAAACAGTCTTCCAAACCACTCAGGTTGTCGCCCTGAGGCTCAGTGTGTACCCCGCTGACATCTACCCTTTCTCCGAGGTGTCACGGAGCCCAGTGTCCTGCTCCTTCTAGTGGCCTTGTCTGCGTGCCCGTGGAGGTGTGACTGTCCCATCATTGAGAGCCCACGGCTTAAGCACTGTGTAGCTGGGGCCACTCGGCCACCACCCACCCTTGCACCCCATCTGGATGTGAGGCTTCCCAGATGGCAGGGTCGCTTCTTCTGGGGTCCTGCTGGGTAGGCGCCCTGTGTAGTGTTTCCAGCAGCGGGAGTGACATTCCTGCCTTCTTTAGTGTCCTGAGTTGGCATCCCTCCTGGGTACCAGGTGCCCTGTGCCCCCCTCCCACCCCTGTGTGTCCCCAGTGTCAGACTGCGGACCCCTTTGCGTGTGAGGAGCCCTGACTAACTCTTCCCACTCCTCTCTGTGATTTCTCACCATATGGCACTATGGGAAGGCTCCTCTTGGGCAGGGCAGGTGCTTGAGTCTCAAGAGGGGACCCCACCTTGGGCCCCTTCCCTGGGTTGCAACTCTCCTGCAGGTCAGGGCACCCTAGAGCGCCCTCCCAAGAGCGAGTGTGTGCCACCGGCCAGTTCCGGGACCCTTGTGTGGGCTCAAACAGCCCCTTGGCTTGCCTCCTCCCTGAGTCTCTTCATGAGTGTTCTCCTGTCCTGGTCGAAGTCTTGTGGGCTTTCTGCTGTCACTGGCGCCCTCCAGGCTGGTGTGTTCCCCTGCCCCCGTGCTGTTAGTGTGACCCCTGACTTGGGCTGCATCAAGCTTTCCTCTTGGACAAGGGTCTTCATGGTGAGGTCCCTGGGCCCAGGGTTCCCCATTGCAGTTGTTGGGCCTCCTCACTATTCAATGGAGCCCACCTGCTGTGGTCACTCCTCCAAGTCCTAGGCAGGTGGGTTTGTCTATGGCAGCATTTCCATTTTGAGGTTGTGGCATCAGTCTCCTCCTGCCTCTGCAGGGGACTGAGGTGTGGGCACCCTCCTCGTGCAGTGTGTTAGGTGGGGACTGTTGCCTACATCATGGCTGAAGCTCCAGGTTCTGTGGCACTGGGCTTCTCTTTGGACCTGTGGGTTTTTCTGCCAGAAAACTCCTTGCCTGTCACAGGCAAGGACACCTGTGGCCACCTTGGTGTCAGAGCATGCGAAGCATGGGCCCTGGAATGTTACTGTTCTATGGCCCCTTACATCTGACTTCTTTAGGAGTTCTTGTGTTCCAGCCCCTTTGGGCCAGGGCTTGACGAGGGCAAGCACCTCCTGAGTTCAGGGCTGTGGACCCAGGGCCATCTTTTGGACTGGTGGCGCCTGCCTGTGGCCCTCCTTGGGTTCAGGGTAGGAGAGGGAGGGTGAAGCCCCAGGTTGATGCAGGAAGAGGTTTCCTGTGTTATGGAGCTCCTTGTGCACCTCCTGCTGGTGTCCAGACCCATCTGTTCCCCATGGGAGTGCTCTGTGGAACTGTTGCCTGGGTCCTTCGCTGCTTGCTCTGTCCCCCTGGAGATGCCCACGCATGACGTGCCAGCTGCCTCTGGGCTGAGCACTGCTCTCTGTCTCTACGACTGCACTGAGGAGGCCAAAGCCCTGACTCTTAGGCTGCACCTTCCTGCCTACCTCCCCGAAGACCAGTGCCCCGTGCGGTGAGGGTTTTTTCCTTCCCTGCATCTCCTGCATCTCTTGTCCCGAATAGTGTTATGTGTAGTAGCTGCTGACCACATGTGGCAATTTGCAGTAAGTTCAAGTGAAAAGGAAAAAACTCAGTTTTAGCTTTTTACTCGTTCAGTGGCAGGCAGTGACCTGTGGCACAGTTCCCACAGGTACTGTGCCAGAACCACTGTCCAGGTTTCCCTCCTACCCCAGGAGGGCCACCTTGGTCTGTCTGCTCCTCCTTAAGGATCTGAATCCTGAATGTGGGTGGTCTCTGCTTTGTGGTGGGGGATAGCCTGGAGTGCTCCCCACACCTCAGATCCCTTCTTTAAATGTCGATGGAGGGTGGGGTGCCTGGAGCCCTCAGCTCAGCCTTGCGTCCTTCCCCAGTTGGGTGATCTCAGCGCCAGGCCCTGTGGCGCGGCTCTCATGTGACTTCAGGAGGTTGTGTGTGACTTCCTTTGGGGTCGAGATGTTTTGGGTGCCTGACTTGGTGCTTTAGGTTTCTCTGCAGTGTACCTTGCCAGTCCACTTGATACAGGGTTCTTTCATGTGTGGCTGGAAGCGAAGGCAGCTTCTCAGCCCTTCTCTGTGGAGGATTGCTGTCTTTGTCCAGGAGGACCCCCCTGCCCCTGGCCCTTCCTGGCCTCAGGCTCTGGAAGGTAGAAGTGCGCTCTCCTTTTGGGTCGGGGGTTCTGCTGTGGACTAGACTTGGTGACCCCACAGGCACAGCTCCAGGCACTGCTTGTCACCTTTCCCCGCGCCCTCCAGTTCAGCGCAAGTGTGCGCAGCCCCACTGTGCCCCATAGATTCTACGTATTCTGACATGTCTGAAGAGTGACTGTGACCTGTCCTGCTCTGAAAATCCCATTGAGTATCTTCTGGGGGAAAGTTTTCCACGTCCCAGGACAGAGGCCCACACAAAACGCTGGATCCCCCTGGAAGTCCAGCACCCTCCTGGTCATGTGGGCCAGGCAGGGCCAGGCGGCTGAGGTGGCACAAGAACAGGCCCGGTCTCTGCCATCGTGTAGTAAACACTTCTTCCCCCTCCCCCCCTTCCCCTCCCCCCCGACCGCTCCATCCTGTGCCCTGGGTCTGGCTGGCCCAGGAGAGGAGTTCATCCCTCCACTCTCTCCCAGCAGCGGCCGTGCCCTGGAGAGTATGAGGAGAGCGCGTCCGTAGGCCTGGGAAGATGGCGGACAAGCGCAAACTCCAAGGTACAGGCGCGGGTGCTGCCACAGCGTGCAGCCGCTCTTCCTGGGCTCTCGGCCGGCCTGCTTGCGGGACCCTAAGAGCCCGCCTTCTCCCCTGGCCAGGTGAGATTGATCGCTGCCTGAAGAAGGTGTCCGAAGGTGTGGAGCAGTTTGAAGACATTTGGCAGAAGGTATGGGGGCTGGTGGCCTGAAAGTCTGGGTGTCTGGGGAGAACACAGGAAGAGGTCTGAGGGGTTGGCTTAGCATGGGGGAGGGCTGCCTGTCCTGGTACTGGGGACCTGGGAGAGGCAGCTCTAAAGTGGATGGTTGGGGTGTGGGATTCCCGCGTCCCAGCCTGGGAAAGAGAGGCCAGACTTTCATCTCGACTCCCATACTGACTGCTCAATTCTTGAATCCCGCAGCTCCACAATGCAGCCAATGCGAACCAGAAAGAAAAGTATGAGGCCGACTTAAAAAAGGAGATTAAGAAGCTTCAAGTGAGGGGGCCGGGGCTGGACTCCTGTGTCCTGTGGGTCGGGGGCCTGGGAGTGTGGACTACTGGGTCCCAGGGAGAAGAGGGAGATGGGGGTCCAGGGCCAGGAGTCCAGGGCCTGATGTTATCCCTTCTTCAGCGGCTGAGGGACCAGATCAAGACATGGGTAGCTTCCAACGAGATCAAGGACAAGCGGCAGCTTATCGACAACCGCAAGCTTATTGAGACGGTAGGAGCCTAGGTTCACTAGGGTGCTGGGGAGTGGCACATGAATGCCTGGGACCCAGGGAGGCAGCGAGCCTGCCTTCCCTGAGGTCCCCGGAGGAGCTAGGGCTCTGCCTTGAGAGAAGGGCAGCAGCAGCGATGGCCTGGGGTGGGCACGGGGTGGGGTCCCAAGGCGCTGGTTCGAGTGTCGCTGGCCCTCAGTCAGCTCCTTTCCACCTTCAAGAGCCCCCTGCCACCTGCACTCTCCACAGCAAATGGAGCGCTTCAAGGTTGTGGAGCGAGAGACCAAAACCAAAGCTTACAGCAAGGAGGGCCTGGGCCTGGCTCAGAAGGTGGACCCTGCCCAGAAGGAGAAGGAAGAAGTTGGCCAGTGGCTCACGGTGAGTGGGCCCGGGAGAGGAAGTGAGCGTGGGGCCTGGACGGTATGCGTGCAGCCCTGGCTAACAGCCCCCCATCGCTGCCCCCGCAGAACACCATCGACACACTAAACATGCAGGTGGACCAGTTTGAGAGTGAGGTGGAGTCCCTGTCAGTGCAGACACGCAAGAAGAAGGGCGACAAGGATGTGAGTGGGGGGAGCCCTCTGCCTGTGGTGGGGCTGGGCTGGCTTTGGGGACTAGGGGACAAGCTGCGCTCCGCACTGAGCAGGAGCAGAACTCCAGGGTGTCTGCCTGCCTGCTGGGGTGGTGTTCTGTCAGGAGAGGCAGTGTGCTTAAAGATGGACTTGATTTTGGTGGGGCGACAGCTGCGCCAAGAGGCGACACTGTGTAGAGTGCTGCAGGTTCCCAGGAGCGGGTGATTGGGGCAGAGTAGGGCACCAAGTGGGTGGGCAGCTGGATGGGGTGTAGAGGTTCAGGGCCAGCTGGAGGCTGGGCTGTGGTTCCACGTCTCTGGGTTGTACAGTGCTGCACCCTGCTTGGTGTGGGGTTCCTGGGAGTAAAGCAGGATGGGGTGGGGGGTCAGGAAGGGAAACTTGCACTGGTGCTGGTGTCGGCCCCTGAAGGGTTTGGGAAGCAGGGGCTCCGAGGAATGATAGCGGGTCCTGGAAGAGGAGAGATTGGAGCAGAGGCTAAGGTGTCGGTGTCACGGGAACAGCCTTGCAGGGGCAGCAGCCAGGCTTGTGGGCCTGGGTTTCCGAGGGTGGGGCTACAGTAGCAGAGACTGGGGGCTGGATTGTTGTGCTACAAGCAGCAGCTCTCCTGGCTGGGCTGTCATTATTACTGTTGCAGCAGGATGGGTGGGGGGCAGGGCCTGTCCTGGGAAGCCCTCAGCAGGTGGGGTCAGGTGAAGTGCAGCTGGTGTCTGGGATCTGCAGCACTCCAGGATCTGTGGAAGGAGTAACAGAACTCAGCTTGGGCCCACGGGGGTGGGGGTGGAGGGGGACACTAAGAATGGGTCTGGGGTGCAGGTGGCACTGAGCCTGGCTGGACTTGCCCACAGAAGCAGGACCGGATCGAGGGCCTGAAGCGGCATATCGAGAAGCACCGCTACCACGTGCGCATGTTGGAGACCATCCTGCGCATGCTGGACAACGACTCCATAGTGGTGGATGCCATCCGCAAGATCAAGGACGACGTGGAGTACTATGTTGACTCGTCCCAGGACCCCGACTTCGAGGAGAACGAGTTTCTTTATGATGACCTGGACCTCGAGGACATTCGTGAGGCCCTGGGCTACCCTTCCCTGTGGTGGGGGCCGGGGAATAGAATGTCAGGATAGGCTGTGGCACCCCCCTAAGCACATGCTGTTCTGTCCCACAGCACAGGCGCTGGTCGCCACCTCCCCCCCCAGCCACAGCCACATGGAGGACGAGATCTTCAACCAGTCCAGCAGCACGCCCACCTCCACCACATCCAGCTCGCCCATCCCTCCCAGCCCGGCCAACTGCACCACGGTGAGGAGGCTTGGAGTGCAGCTGCGGCAGTGGGGTCTGGCACTCGGCGGGACCGAGTCCTCCTCAGCTGCTGGGGCCTATGGAGGAGCCGATGAGGACCTGGTGACACAGTTGGGCCAGGGTGTGGGGTGGCCGCAGCCAGTGCAGGTGCTGCATGTGGAGATGGAGTGAAGCCACCCTGGGCTGGCTCCTACAGAGAGAAGGCTCCTGGGCCTTAGGGGGTGTGGTTCCAGAAGATAGGGACGTTGGGATTTCTGGGGGGAGTGGAGCCCGCTGTGTGGACGGCAGGTTTGGAAATTGGCATGTGTCTGCCTGGTGGCCACAAAATCCCTAACTCCATCTTTGCTGCTGCAGGAGAACTCTGAAGATGATAAGAAGAGGGGACGCTCCACAGACAGTGAGGTCAGCCAGGTGGGTTTGCAGGTCTGGTGGCTGTCACTTGTGCATTCAGGGCTTCTGGACCAGCTGGAAGGGTCCGGGGAGGCCCGAGCCACTTGTGTCACACTCCTGAGCTGGGTGGGCAGCACTTGCCAGCCATCCCTGCTGCCTTGGTGTGCCTCCTCCCAGTTCAGAAGCACGTGCTAGTGCGACAGCGGGTGCAGGGTGGGTAGCCTGGGCCACTCTTGGTGCAGCCTGGCTCTGCCCTGGGCCTTGAGGAGGGAGGCTTCCAGGTGCTGGCCAGAGTTGGGGTATCTGGGCACAGCAGCTGAAGTGGCCACAGATGTTGGGACTCTGATCGGTGATGACCCTCTGAGTGATACTCAGGCATTGCCCAGCCCTACCTATGTCTCCTCTGTTGCCTGAGGCTACCCCAGCTTGGGGGGCACACAGGTGGGAGGTTAGGGGTTGGCCGCCCAGGTGTGACTGTTGTTCTCCATCCTGCAGTCTCCAGCCAAAAACGGCTCCAAGCCTGTCCACAGCAACCAGCACCCCCAGTCTCCAGCTGTGCCGCCCACCTACCCCTCGGGGCCCCTGCCTGCTAGCTCCACCTTGAGCGCCACCCCCGGCAACAATGGGGCCTCCACTCCCACAGCGACACCAAGTGCCCTGGGCCCCAAGGCCAGCCCAGCTCCCAGCCACACTTCGGGCACCCCTGCCCCCTACGCCCAGGCTGTGGCCCCACCTGCCACCGGTGGACCGGGGAGTGCCCAGCCCCGGCCCCCTAGCGCCCAGCCCAGTGGTGGGAGTGGTGGAGGTGCTGGAGGGAGTGGCGGCGGTGGCGGCAGTGCAGGCGGTGGGGCTGGCAAGCAGAATGGCGCCACCAGTAAGTGGGGTTAGCGTGGGAGGCCAGGCCTTGGGCAGGGCCGAGCAGCCGGCATCCCCTGCCGCTCACCCTTCCCTCCGCAGGTTACAGCTCTGTCGTGGCAGAGAGCCCTGCAGAGGTGGCCCTGAGCAGCAGTGGGGGCAGCAGCACCAGCAGCCAGGCCCTGGGCCCCAGCTCAGGCACACATAACCCGCCCCCCAGCGCTGGGTAGGTCCTAGTGGGGCTCGGGGGCTCCCTCCACTGCTGTCATCACCTGCTCTCTCCTTCAGACTAGGCTTGAGCTCCTTTGCCTCAGAGTATGAGTGCGGGATGCCAGGCGTGCGCCACCGTCCCCAGCTTGCCTTGCCCTTTAGGATGCCCTAGAACAGTGCTGGTGAAGCTTCAGAGCTGCTGGTGATACGGGCAGCGTACCCGTCCTATACGTGGCCTCCAGCCGGGCCTTCTCAGCCCCCTGCCCTGTCCTTGGTCCCTGACATCCACCACAGGGACGCTGTTCTGCTGCCCACACAGTACTATCCAGATGCCCCCAGCCCAGGGCAGACTCCACCAGCCCTCTTGTTGAGTGCCTGATGGAAGCCTGCCTGACGTCGCACACCTCCAGCCTTCACCAGGCCGCCTGCCCAGGGCTGCTTGTTTCGTGATTGAAATGGCCCCTGCTATATCTCAGTGACCATTGTTGCTTTTTTTTTTTTTTTTTTAATTTTCATTTGTGTATTGGTATAGGGTCTCACTGTACAGCTTGGACTCGTAGTGATCTTGTTTTCAGCCTCTCCAGTGCTGGGATTACAGGCGTGCACCACCAGGCCTGGACTCTGTTGCCGGCTCAGCTTGCCCTGGGGTGGGCATGTGGGACTGGGGATTGAACCCTGGTCCCTGTACTTGCCAAAGCACGTGCTTAGTCCGCTGAGCTATCTCACCGGCCCTGTATTTTTGATTGTGATTTTTTTTTTTTGAGACATGGTCTCACTGTATAGTTCGGGCTGAGCTAAAATTTAGTATGTCGCTCAGGCTGGCTTCAGACTCCTAGTGATCCTCCTGCCTCAGCCTTGTTTGTGCTGGGATTGTAGGTGTGCACCACCACCCCTGCTCACCCTAGTGACTGACACCCCCTGTCCTCTGCTGGTCGGCTGTGGCCTGTTGGGGCCCCTGGAGGCTCTGTTCCCTCCTCCACCTCCCCGCAAGCGTTGCTTCTCTGCTGCCTGACCTGCTGCTGTTTCTCTTGGAGCCGATTCCGCAGCCCCTCTGCATCTGCCTGTGCGACCTCTTCTGAGGCTTCCCCTTCTCCCCAGGAAGGAGCCCAGTGCAGCTGCCCCGACGGGGGCTGGGGGTGTGGCCCCCGGCTCAGGGAACAACTCTGGGGGCCCCAGCCTCTTGGTGCCACTGCCTGTGAACCCCCCCAGTTCCCCAACACCCAGCTTCAGCGAGGGCAAAGCGGCTGGGGCCCTGCTCAATGGGCCCCCGCAGTTCAGCAGCGCCCCAGAGATCAAGGTGAGCACCGCCCCTCGTGCAGGTGCGTTGGCTTTCCTTCTGGGTCAGGCCCGCTGGTGGGTTTGTCTGGCGGGCTCCCCTAGCCTCTGTGTCCCCAGGACCCTCACAGACACGCTGCCGCTCTGCTCCAGGCAGCCCGTTTCCTGGCTAACCCTGCTCTGTGCTGGCCACATGCAGCTGGCTTCCTGTCTAGGGGTGACCTGGTGGCCAGGGGTGTCCTAGCGGCTGTGGGTGACGTGGGCGCCTTTATACTGGCCCAGGGGCTCTTAGAGGGACTGGATGCTCCAGCGCCCATGCTGAGTGCGCTTCGAGGCTGTCCAGCTAGTCTTGGCATGACTGTCCCGGATTCTTGGCAAGAGCCGTCCTCATAAAGCCCTGGAGACAGGCTAGGAGAGGGAGCTGGGGTGGAGGGCACTGGGGATGGTGTGTGACTCCTGGAGGCGTGGGGTAGGTGCTCAGCGGAGCCCACTGTTCCCCAAGGAGTCCTGGGCTGGGGAGCCCCGAAGGCAGGGACAGCACGCCACTGGAGTGCTGCCTAGATGGGGGGCCCAGCTGGGGGTGTAGCACTCAGCTGGGCCATGCACGTGCAGGGGTTGGAGTTACATCCAGCCACTGGAATGGACAACACGCTGATGCGCGTGACTGAGAAAGTGGCGTGGGAGCTGCAAGCTCTAATAGCGGGATGGTGTCACCCCAGCTCCCCAGAGGTCTCAGGTGCTGGGCGACCTGTGCGTTGGGGTTCAGGGCCCGGAGACTGCGTCTGTGCCCTGGCCCTCAGCTGTGCCCCTCCCTCCCTAGGCCCCAGAGCCCCTGAGCTCCCTCAAGTCCATGGCCGAGCGTGCGGCCATCAGTTCAGGCATCGAGGACCCCGTGCCGACGCTCCACCTGACTGAGCGAGGTGAGGGGTCCTGCAGGGTGACGGGCGGACCAGAGAGCAGTGCAGGCGCCCACCTCGCCTCACCTGGGCCCTGCTGGCTCCCCACCCCCAGACATCATCCTGAGCAGCACCTCCGCGCCCCCGGCCTCAGCCCAGCCGCCCCTGCAGCTGTCAGAGGTGAACATCCCGCTTTCACTGGGGGTGTGCCCACTGGGGCCGGTGCCCCTCACCAAGGAGCAGCTCTATCAGCAAGCCATGGAAGAGGCCGCCTGGCACCACATGCCCCACCCTTCCGACTCTGAGCGTATCCGGTGAGGGCTCCGCAGGGAGGCGGTGGCTGGGGGCCTGGTTCTGGGTCCCCAGGAAGGGTGTGGTGGGCACCCGGCAATCCCAGCTGCCTTGGAGGCTGCACCAGAGGATCACAGGTCTGAGACCAGCCTGAGCCCTTAGTGGGCTTCTCTCTTGGGGCACAGTGAGGTCTGGGGTGTCGCTGAACATTCCCAGTTCATGCTGACGCCTAGCTGGGACCTTGCCTGGTGCTGACCTCTTGCTGTCCCACAGGCAGTACCTTCCCCGGAACCCCTGCCCGACTCCCCCCTACCACCACCAGATGCCGCCTCCGCACTCGGACACTGTGGAGTTCTACCAGCGCCTGTCCACGGAGACCCTCTTCTTCATTTTCTACTATCTGGAGGTACAGCGGGGCCCTGGCTCCGCCGCCACGCCGCCATCCCCCCTCGGGCTGGAGGGGCGAGGTGGGTGTCCTCCTGTGGCTACCAGGACTGCACCCCTTCTCTACCTGTCCACATCCCCCCATCCCCATCCCGCCCAGGTTAGAGCTGCTCAAGCTGCAGGACAGGCTAGTCTGTGTGGTGGCCACAGCTCAGCTTGCTGTCATGGCCCCCAGGCAGGACAGAGCAGGTGTAGCAGTGTGGGGAGCCATCGCTCCCCCTCCCCGCTCCAGGTGCTCTGGGCTCATACTGTAGTTGCTCTGCCTTTGCAAAACTCTGAAAGCAATTCCCACATTCCTTGCATTTTCCTTTTTAGAAGACCTTTTTACCACCACCCCTGTCAAGCCCCCCCCTGCCTCGGCCCCCCTCCTGCATGGGGTCCCCTGAGCCCCTCTGCTCCCTGTGCACAGGGCACGAAGGCTCAGTACTTGGCGGCCAAGGCCCTGAAGAAGCAGTCGTGGCGGTTCCACACAAAGTACATGATGTGGTTCCAGAGGCATGAGGAGCCCAAGACCATCACGGACGAGTTCGAGCAGGTGAGGTCCTTGGGCGGGGCCCTGCTGCTGCTCTGCAGAGCCTTGGTGGCGGGCACCAGTGTCCCCATGTGGGCCTTGGGCCCTCCGTCTCCCAGGCCCTGCAGGGCAGGGAGGGTGTAGGCTCGCTGCCCAGTGGCAGTGTGGCCAGGGTCCTTTTCTATACAGTAGTGACAGGCCTGGGGCAGCTTGTTGCACTAATGAGCCTGCTCCTGTGTGTCACAGGTGCGTGGCGTGTGCCCCACGCACTCCCCATGCTCAGCCTGTCCTCCAGGCCACTCTGGGCCCAGATTGCTCCCAAGTCCCCACACCATCCCATCCCAGCCCAGTCGCCACGTTCCTGGGCACCCTTGTCACCCCGACACATGGGCAGCACCCTTACGATGGTGTCCACCTGCAGAGCAGAGTGCTCCTGTCTCCAGCGGGGTGAGGGCCGGGGCCCTGGCTGCCTCAGGGCCATTCGCGGCACGCTCGGGCCTCTCCCATGCTGCCCTCTAAGCGAGGGGCACACCACAACCCTCCCAGAAGATGGCAGGGGCACACGGCGTTAGCCGGCGCCTCTCACTGACCGCCTCCTCGGCCAGGGCACCTACATCTACTTCGACTACGAGAAGTGGGGCCAGCGCAAGAAGGAAGGCTTCACCTTTGAGTACCGCTACCTGGAGGACCGGGACCTCCAGTGACACTGGGCCTCCACCTGAACCCTCCCCGCATGCTGACGCCCCTGCCCAAGTGAGGGCCCTGCCCCAAGAAGGGGAGGCCCAAGCCATGGGCACCCCCTCCCCAGGAAGTGGGAGGGGGCTGGGAGGTCCTCTTAGCCCCACCCTGGGGTCCAGGGCAAGGGCTGCCCCTCCCTTCTCCCCTCCCCAGTGAGGGACATTTTTTGGTAAACCTATTTTCATTTTGGAAAATATTTATGAATAAATAGTTTTATATGATGGCTGGTAGCAGCAGCCTCTCCTGTACCCCTCAGAAATCAGCGAGCAGGAGGGGCATCCTGCCGGCGGGGACGCCGGGCCAGCTGGGGGTTGAACTGGGAGTTGTAGCGGCGGTGTCGCTCGTCTGTTTCTTCGTCTTGTGGCCCACCTTCCCGAGCCGTGCGGCCTTGGACCTGGGCCAGCAGGGCTTCTGCACGGGCCCGTTCTGCTGCTTCCCGGCGGAGCCGCTCTGCTCGGAGCTGGTCCAGTGATGGCGGCCTGTGGGGGAAGAAGCAGGGTCCGCTCAGGCAGTGGGGTTCTGCAGGTCCTGGTGGCACCTGCTTGCCCACCCTTTTCCTGTGGTGCTTGAGGCTTAAGCCCCAGGGCCCTGTACATTTCAAGAGTTAAACTGCGGCTAGGCTCAAACCACCATCTTACTGCCTCTGCCTCCTGAATGCTGGGGCTACCGGCCTGCGCCCTGCGCCCCGCCCCCGCCCCCGCCCCCGCCCCGCAGTGCAACTGTCAGCACAACGCTTAGAAATGACAGTGGGCCAGGGAGATCACCCAGCGCCTGAGCACTTGCCTGGCAAGTGAGTTCAATCCCTGGTATCAAAGACAAGGAAAGACAATGGATCTTGGGCCCAAGGCCCAGGGACATGAGCAGGCAGTGGCGGACCAGTGAGGAGAACCTGCCCACGTGGGCTGGCCCTGGCGCTTACACAGTCGGCCTGGTCGCCCACGGCTCCTTCCTGGGGAGGTCCCTGCTGCCTCCGCCACTGCTGTGCTGCCTCTTCCTCCGCAGATGCTTCTGCACCTCCCACAGCGGGTCCAGGCGGCTCTTGATCTTCTCGTCAGGGCCCGGGCCTGGCTGGGGGGCTCCTCGCTGCGGGGGGAGCTGATACCAGGGGGGCTGTGTCTGGGCCTCTGCTGCACTCTGGCCTAGGTAGGTGAGGATGCCCAGCGCCTTCTCCTGCCGCTCCTGTGGGAAGGGGAGGGAAGGGGAGGGCCTTCTCAGTCCCATGGGAGTGCTGTCACCCCACCCCTAAGCTTCTGGTCCCAGGAGGCAGGCCTGACAGGCTTCGCCCAGGCACAGCACAGCCCCGCTGTTGGTGGGCTCTGGGGAGACCCTAAAGGAGGCCCACAGAAAGCCAAGCATGCAGCTGCTCAGACTGGGTGAGGGGCCAGCAGCTGCCTAGGTCTGATGGGAGCTGCCCTCCACTGCAGGCGCGGGTGGAGGGCACTGGGGCAGCCATAACCTCCTTGCAGGGGCTGGTTCAGCCTGAGTGCAGCCCCGCCGGCTTCACAGCCCACAGCTGAGAGCACCCCTCCCCAGCTCCGCCCTGGATTCCACTCTCCAGGGTGAGGCCCTCCTACCTTCTCCTGCCGCTTTTCTTCCTCGTACTCTTTGTTGCCTTTGGTCACCCCTTTTCCTTCCACCAGCAGATCCCGAAACAGGTCCACAGGACCGGATTCCGGAGCTCCCGCCTCTGCTGTGTGGAGAGCAGGTAGCGCGCTCTGCTGTCTGGCTTTCTTCCGCAGGAATTCGGTGCGCGCCTGGAGAAGGGGGATGGGAATTAGATGGAGAGCATTCAAAACCTTGGTGGTCGAAGAAGTGTAAGCTTGGTGCCCACTGGATAGTGCAGCAGCCCACCATGCAGGGGCCGCCTGGAGGGGCCTGTGGGGCCCTGGAATGCAGCAGAGGGACTGCCCCAGCCCGGAGAGAGAAGGGGCATCTTCAGATGCCCTGGTGGCACAGGCCTCTAACTGCACACAGCAGAACCAGGAGTTTGAGGCTAGTGAGCTACACAATAAAATCTGGCTGGGAGGCAATACCTGGCCTAAATCGGATGAGTTCTGTCTGGATGCAGAGGCCCGGGTTGTAGCTTAGTGGCAGAGCCAGGCACAAGCGAGGGCCCGCGGCCAGCTGCTAGCATCAGAATTAAAAAGTGGCACATAAATTGTGCTAAACCTCGTTTCTGGCAGGCAATCTGAATTCGAGGTGTGAATCCAAGCCCATTAGCAACTTATAAATGTGAATTCTTTATTAAACTTGCTTATTTTAGTTATACTCAATAATGGGCTGATGAATGTGATTTTAAAAACCCTAGGCTGGCCGGACATGGTACACCTCCCAGCGCTCGGGAGACTGAGGCAAGGAGGATCGCTGCGAGTTCAAAGGCAGCCTGAACTGCGTATCAAAACCCTGTTTCAAAAAGAAAAAAAACCCAAAAAACCAAAACCAATAAAAAACCCAGGACACTGCTGAGGATCAGATTAACTGAGGGTCAGATTAAT
The DNA here is from genome assembly GCF_000260255.1 of Octodon degus. NCBI lineage: Eukaryota > Metazoa > Chordata > Mammalia > Rodentia > Octodontidae > Octodon > Octodon degus. Next base: position 64,343 of record NW_004524969.1, on the reverse strand, counting down.
TGAGGAAGACCCTGCAGGTAAAAGTCTGGTGCAAAGCAGACAAAGGTGATGTAAAGAAACCCCTTTCCCTCCTCGCACCTCCTATCTGAAGCTCTCGCGTCTCCGCGCGATCCGACGCCGCCCTTCCGGGAGCGTGGAGCCGGGAGGGATTTCCGAAGTCGCGGCTCTGGAGCGAGCGAGCGCACAGTAAGTAGGGGCTCAGAGCACGCGGCGCAGGCAGACTAGTCAGAAACTCCTTGGACCGTGCACACGAATGTTTATGAAGTTTCTACTCTGTGCCAGGCTCTAGACACCCGAAATACACCCACGGGGAACCCGCGCTAGGAACAGGCACGCAGAAGCCTGGGGTGGTCCGGGGCTGCTGGGGCTGCAGGGACAACGCCTTCCGCGACGCGGCCACAGTGCGTCTGCGCAGCGCCCGCTTCCGGCTCCGGCCTGCTGCGCCCGCGACAGTGTCTGCGAGAGCTCCGCTCCGTAGGAATCGGAGCTTACCTCTTGCTCAGCGAGCAGCACCCTCCGCTCGCGCTCCTTCTCTTCCTCCCGGGCCTGCGCCTCATCACGGCGCACGCGAGCGACGTTGTCCTTATTCCGGACGTGCCAGCTCTTCTTGGGCAAGATGTTCATGGCGCGGCCGCAGTCCACACACTGGCAGGCCCGCCTTCAAGCACTTCCTATTGGCCAGATGGTATCCTCGCGTTGTTGCTGTCTCAGCCACGGATTGGTTTGAGGCTGGTTAGTACGCCCCCTCAAATTTAGTAACGAGAGATGATTGGATGAAGCTCCATCCATCATAGCCATTCCCAGAGCAGCCGCGTGTTGTCGCCTAGCAACCATCTCAGGTTGAGGCAATCACAAGTGGCTCCGCCCGGACGCCTCCAAGAACGGCCGCCGATTGGCTGACATTCAGGTCACGCCCTCTCACGGAAGAGCCCTTCAAGCCAGCGGGTCCCCAACAGAAAGCACGCTTCAGAACTGAGATTCCCAAGAGGGCCCAGCAACTTTGGCTTGTTTATTGATAAAAGGCTCAACAGAGAGGGACTTGAGGGCGTCGTCATTTTCTGTGCAACCTAACTGAAGGTTCCCAGGGTCGGGGGCAGTGAGGCTGAGGGCCGGACGCCATCCGGATTCGACTGCTCACAGAGGCCTGTTCTCCGAACCCAGCGCCACGGCACGCTGAGCCAGGAAGACTTTGTTCCGCGCCTCCTGCGGCCGAGGTGGAGGTGAGGCGCGCCCTTACCCTCGTCCTACACCCGTCCCGGTGCTTTCCAGGCCCCTGAAAGCCCCTCCGCCTGCTCACCGTCTCTATCTGGCGTCTGAGCTCGGAGATGAGGCGTCCGTAGGAATTGGCCAGAGCCACGGTATACGCCATCAGGATGCTGCAGACAGGAATGGGAGCGACTCCTGAAATGCTCGGGATTATCTTCAACCACGGCTCCTTAGCAACCAGAACCAGACACCGAGAACCCTACTCCTGCAGCTTCGGGAGGCCGGTCTCTCAGCCCTTTCTCCCTCAGACCCCAGATCCAGGCCCCCAGGCCGTGGTCGCCTGGACACAGCGCATGCACGCTGAAACTCTGGCTCTGCAGCTGGGCCCTCGCACCTGGAGATTAACAGAAGTGGCACTGCAAAAGCCTGGGAGCCCAGGAAGAAGAAGAAGTTCTGGGCGGTCCGAGGCAGCGTCCTGATGGACTCGGGGATCTGGGCCCAGATGGATTCCTTGCCCCGGAATGGACCACATAGCTTGGAAGGTTGGATTCTGTGGGCAGAGACAGACTGGGCTTTGGCAGGCGTCTTAGTCTGACTAAGGGCCAGGAAGGGTGGCAGGAGCAGCTCCCACTTACAGGAAGATGCTGTAGAGCACAGGGACAGCGGAGAGGACGAGTCCCAGGAGGAGGATCAGGGGGAAGAAGAAGCTCGCCATGGAGGCCCGGAAAGTGCGGGCGGCCGGGGAACAGGTGGAAAACAGAGTGAGCTGGCCGGAGGACGAGAAAGGGGCATCTGAGACCCAGATCTCCTGAGTCTCCTCTCCCAGAATCGGCCCCTTGTCTCAGACTCTGGACTCTGCTGTCGATGTCGACCTCCCCTGGCCCAGAAGTCCCGGCTCCTCACGCTCACCTTCTTCAGATAGAAAAGCAACACGAACTTGGCTGTGTTGAGCAAAGGTAGTAAAGGGCAGAAAAAGCTGCCCACCCAGACCACTGTCTGTGCGTAGATGAGCCCCAGCACCTCATCGGGGACCTGGAACTCCAGCGTCCCGGCCCAGCGCCCCAGCGGTCCTGGACAGAGGCCACAGAATATCCTGGGAGGGCGGGGTTAATAGGAGAAGTGTCCACCATGGTTCCCCACCACCACGTCCCACCCCCCAATCCGGAAGGAGCATTGAGGGGTGGGGCATGCTCAGGGGGCGGAGTCTAGGCCTGATGACCCAGCTACAGGTAACGGAGTAGCCTGCAAGTGCAGGGTGATGTTTGGGTGATTGAGAGACAAAGCGAGATGAGGTTGAAAACTGAGATCTGCACTGCAGGGACTGGGCCTGCTTCACGAGGGGCGGGACTCTCACTTTCGAGGAAACTGGAAGAGGAGTGCGAAGGCCAGACTGATCAGCAGATCGAAGAGCAGGAGTTTGTACATCTCCTGGCCCACGCGAGTCTCCCAGCACTGAGGAAGCGGAGAATGGGTCGGTGAGACCTCGGGACCACGCATCCGAAAGTGCTACGTGTCCGGAACCCACACTCCTTGACCCGGACTCCCGTCCTGCCTCCAGCCCCAGCAGCGCCCGGCTGGGGACCCACCGGGAGCTCTTTGTAGTTGTAGCCACAGTCTTTGCACTCTGGGGCCTGGGCGTTGCCCCCACAGGTGATCTGAGACCAGAGCGAGAAGAGCAGAACCAGCAGGGAAGCGAGGCGCAGAAACACAGTCCTGAAGGGAGGCGAGGGAGGGGTCGCGCGGGCCTGGCACCCACACGTATCCGTCCTCCTGCGTGGGGATGCTCATGGCCCTCGCGTTTCACAGGTGGCAAAATCTGAACTCACGGGACCCCATCCACCTGTCCCTATGCTCCGCAGACGTAAACACGCCCGCCCTGTTCCTCAGTTTTCTGACCCCAGCCCACCCCTCGGGCTGGAACCTGATCAGGATAAGGACGATCTGGTGGCTCCGAGTGTAGCCCTCCAGCTGGCCAATGAGGTTAAACACAGGCGGTAGCACAACGTTGACTGTGGAGAGGAAGATGGACGGGACGTAGCTCACTACGAGTTGCAGCAGCGGCGCCTGCTGGACCAGGGGCTTCTCCTGGGGAGATCGAGGGTCGGCAGAGGAAGTGACAAAGCTTAAGGTCCCGCCCAGGGTCTACCCCCGCCCCAGACCCAGGAACACTGGACCTCCGTCCCCTCCCACACCCTCCACTTTGGGATATGCAGGTGCCGGTCCTGGGACCCACCTGCAGCCGTCCGGTTTCCTCCGTGACCCAGTAGACGCCGTAGAAGGCCGCGCCCAGCAGCGCCATCACCAGCAGGTTGAGCAGCCCCCGCACCAGCCACACCCGGGCCTGCTGGCCCAGCGTGCGAGCCTTGGCTCTTCGCCGAACCTCTGCCTCCTCCAGCTCCACCTGGCCGTGCACACGTCACCAGGCTCCACGCTGAGCTATGCAGCCCTCTCCGCATGCTGACCACCTCAGCAGGGCTCGTTCATGGCTCCGCAGGATGCATGAGTACTCTGGGTCTCTAGGGCTGCGAACCCGCCCTGCACCCAAGCTCCGCCCCCTCGCCCGCAGTCCATCTTTATCGCGCCCTACCTCTGCCTTGCCACGCCCTGCACCTTCGCCCTCCGGGATCCCTAGCAGAGTCTTCTTACCAGAAAGCTCTGCCCTGGGACCCTCCACCAGTCCCTGCGCCTTGTCGTAGCAGTCCCATGGGTCCCTATCATGTTGGAGCCCCGCCCCCCCGCGCACCTGCAGCTCGTACAGGATGTTGCGCTGGCGCAGGCGCACGTGCACAGCCCCACTGAGGCCAAAGTCCCAGGCGGAGAACACCCGGTGGCTGTAGCTGGTCAGAGCCCCTGACTCGGCCAGCAGCGTCTGCTTCAGTCCTGACACTGAGCTGTAGAGAGACATGTGCAAGACAGGGCAGGTGGGGATAGGGCACCACACTTGTGCAAAACAGGAATCCTGGGTTGTGGACAGGACGGTGGCTTCTCTGGGCAAGTGGACAGTGAGTGCTCTTCTAGTTCTTGGCACTGTTCTTGACACAGGTATGAACCTGCCAAGCTCTACCTGGTTTCTGAGGTACTGGGCATAAACGCAGGCGCGCAGCCTTTCCCTTTAATTTTGAGACAGGATCTCCCCAACTAGCCCAGGCTGGCTTTCAGTTTTCTTTCTCTCTCTCTTTTTTTTCCTTCCTTCTTTCCTTCCTTCCTTCCTTCCTTCCTTCCTTCCTTCCTTCCTTCCTTCCTTCCTTTTTTTGTGGAACCGGCGATTGAACTCAGGCCCTTGCACTTGCCAGAGAAGCGCTTATTCTAGCGAGCCATCTGGGGCCCCTGGCTTTCAGTTTTCAATCCTCTTGCCTTAGCCTTTTGTGTGCTGCGATTACTGGAGTGTGCCACCATGCCCAGCCTCTCCTTTTCTGTGTAGCTTGCCTTCAGGAACCAGTGACTTTTGTGCCTTTTTAGTATCCCGCGCTCTCCACCAGATCCCAAGCTTGGGGGTAGCCGTCTCTGTCCTTAGTCTTCACACATGAGAAGTGTCTTATGAACCGATGCAACTCAGAGGACTGAGCCCAGAGCAAGCGTTCTTGGGGAGCCCGCTCCCACCCTCTGGTCCAGGGGTCAGGATGTGAGTGTCACTGACCGACGCAGGATGAGCAGGAGGCAGAGGAGGCCAGAGGCAAAGACGGAGCACAGGTAGGTGACTCCTAGGTACCCGCGGGCAGGGTAGAAGCCGTAGAAGAGAGGGGACCATTCTAGGTAACCCTGGAGGGAAGGGAGAGGCAGACGGGGTCACTCGGGCTGGGAGAGGCAGTAATTGAGCCGGGCTGTAGGGGTGGCGACATCACTAAGACCCACCTCTCCAGAGAGCAAGTTGAAGAGCTGGGAGGCGAAGCTGGCCAGACCTGAGGCGTGGGGGCTGTAAGAGCCGCATGACGAGGAGGCATTGGGGCCGGGAGGGCCCGGGGGAGTCCCCTGCAGCCAGGTGGGCAGCAGCACCATGCAGGCCACAAGCACTGACGCCAGGACGTTGAGAAGCAACAGAAAGCGCAGCAGAGAGAAGTAGGACTTGGTGCCACCACCAAACTGGCCTGTAGGGGGAGCAGAGAGGTGCTCGCTTCCTTGCCCCAGCCCAGGCTCTCAGGTGCCAGCCCTCTACCCTCAGACCCCACACACCCCCGATCCTCTTCACAGTCCACGCCCAAGGCTGCAGGCCACGCAGGCCTGCCTTCATCTTCTCCTGGCCCCTGGTCAGTAGCCGGGCCCAGTGGCCAACCCTGGATTGGGAGCTGTAGGCCCCGTGCTGCCCGGCCTGGTTCTTCCTGGAAGGGGAGCAGAGGTAGAGCGAGACAGTGAGGGCCTGGCAGCCCTCCTCTGCTCCCCTGTAGCAACAAAAGAAAAATACCTGATCTACGCAAAAAGCCAGGCGCAACACAATGAAGTCTACGTGACTATCCACCCAGAGCTTGGAGCAGGCACTGCAAACGGGCTCATGGGGCATGCGCGGTGGAAAGCAGAGAAGAGGCGTGCGGGAAGCCACTGGGAAACGTCGAGCCGCTTCCACTGCGGGCCCTTACCTATGCACCCGCCTCGCCTGCATGGGCCAGGGCAGCTCCCGGGAAGGGTGGGTTTCCTGCTCCATTTGGCTAGCACCGGCGAAGGCCTGAATGCTCCTTCCTCCATCTTTCTCCTCCTCCTCCTCCAGGGACCCCCAGGGCAGCACCCCAGGGCCACGGTACCGAATGGTGGCAGCACTTGGGAGCTCCTTCAGCACAGAGGCCAGCGATGAGCCTGAGAGAGCAGAGTGGGAGGCCAAGGGACCTGGCCCTGAGTTGGCCCCTGTCCTGGGAGATCAGAATTCCCAGCTACTTCTGTGAGAACTGCTTGTGGGTTTTTTGTTTTTGGTGGAACCGGGGATTGAACTCAGGCCCTTGTGTGCCCCCCCCCTTTTTTTAAAGACAGGGTTTCCTTATGCAGTTCAGGCTGGCCTTGAGCTCACTTTGTAGCCCAGGCTGGTCTCTCACTAGCAAGGATCCTCCTGCCTCAGCCTCCCAAGTGCTGCAATTAAAGGCTCACACCATATCTGCCTAGTCTAATTTGGAATTCCTACCCTCCACTCCCACAGGTCCAGGAATCCAGACTCCTGCCCCCACCCCCCAAGGCTGCTCCTACTCTAAGGCCAAGGAGTTCAGGCCCCTACTTCCTTTTCCTTTACTCCGTAGCTTGAGCTCTCAGCCCACCACCGCCAGGTGACAGCTCAGTCCCTCCTCCCAAACCTGTCCTCCAGTGAGTCTGGGGTTGATTCCTCCTGACTCGGGGTTCCTGTCTTTTCCTCAGTAACTGAAACTTCCGCCCTGTGGTTAGTACCCGGGAGCTCAGGCTCCCCAACTGCCACCTGGCTGGAAGGCTGCAAACACACCAGCTCTCCCACCGGCTGTAGCCTCCGGGTGGACCAGCACCCTACCTGGGGGCCCCCAGGGCTCGGGTTCCCAGTGGAGGCCTCCTTCCATGGCCCTGGGCGGCAGTGTTTCCGTCTCCCTGGTCCCCTGGGCGGGACAGTCCTAGGTAAGGGAGGGCCCAGGCGCAGGGCGGCACCTCGCCAGCAGGTAGCCCAGGAAGGGCACAATGTACACGTGTGCAGGGTCACTCCTGCACGGTCTCCTGGGAACTGGAGTCCGGGTTACCGGCGCCACACCTTGGGCCAGCCTCGGGCAGGGCCGACAGCCCTGACTATACTGCCACAGGCAGTTGTCCCCAGCTTTATCGCTGCATATGCTCTCACAAACACGCCCATGTGACACTTTATTGGGAAGACCGATGCGTTCTGACCCCTTCTGGGCCAAGGGCTACAGGAACAAATTCCCAGTTAGGAAATGGAAGGTCACATCCCCTTGTACATTGCCCAAAAAGCATCGGTTGGATGGAAATTAAAAATGGAACAGGACACAGGAAGAAGCGCTCCCTCCAGAAGCCGAGCTCGATGCCCCGGGCCCTGGGCAGCAGGTCCGAAGAGAACGTCTGAGCAAACCCTGCCACGCCCACCCTGCTGTCCGAGGCCGGTGGTTCTGAACACTTCGGCCAGGGCAGGGAGGCGTCCAGATGGTACCCTGGTGTCGGAGAGGGGAAGGCGAGAGGGCACTGCCTCGCCTCTGATCCAGTGTAAAGCGGGGAGCTAAGTGGGGCAGATGGAACCCTCCTCAGGCCAGGCCCCCCTGAAACTTCGGCGGGAAGAGACAGCTCGCTGGCGCGGACTCCCAGGGGGCGCAGCGTGTGGCGGGACCGGCCAGCAGAGGGCGCGCTGCAGCGGCTCACTCCTCCCGGAGCTTTTCGGGGGCCGTGCTGGTGGCTTGGGGCGAAGTCTTCTGCCTGCTGCGCCTGCCCCCTCCCAGAGCTAGCCCCAGCCCCAAGCAGGCCAGGGCCAGGATGTGGATGCAGAAGTAGATGGAGGCCCAGTACCGGAGCGTGCTGCCCATGGACAGCAGCACGAAGCCCATGCACATGTAGTCGTAGGCACGCATCTTCAGGAACCAGTGCACCCAGTACCAGACCTTCTGGCCCCGGGGGCTCAGCCGCGCCCACAGGGCCGCCTCCAAACAGCCTTCCGCAGCCAGGCACAGCGGGATGGTCAGGAAGCTGAGATAATAGCCGGGGTGCAGGCCATGCCAGTAGGCGCTGAGCAGCATGGTCCAGGCGCTCCTGGGGGAGGCTGGGAGTCAGCACACAGGAGTGGAGGCTCCAGCCCTCCTGCTCCCCATGTCGGAGACAGCGAGCCTAACCGCAGCCCCTTCTCCTACTGGGGTCTCATGGCCCACAGCACTTCCTCAGGCCCAAGAAGCATGATTCCTTGGCCCAGTGGTTCTCAAAGTCCGCTCTGTGGTCTGGCAGCGTTACCTGGGAACTTCTTAGAACAGAAACTTCTAGGTTCCACCCCACTGGCAGCAGACATCCCGGGCATGGGGCCCACTGGACTTGTCTGACATGACATGTGGTGGGTGACTGCCTGAGAACCACGGCCCAGCCGACACACTGACCAATTCTGGAGCATCACGAAGCCAGGGGTCCCTGCCTCTGGGAGAAAGGCAGTCCTGAGCTGCCCACCCAGTAGACTCCAGCTCCTGCCTCCTTTAAGAAGCCAAGAGGGGATGTTGTGCACTGGTCCATTGCCTGGCATGAGCACGGTCCTGGGTGCAATCCCCAGCCCCACAAACACACACACATGTACGCAGCACACACAAGTCCTGTCCTGCTTCCTGTCCCAGGACTTAAAGAGTCTATTCCTCTTTCTGGGGACCTAGTTCTCCCACCACTCCTTTTCTGTGGGACCCACCAACCTGGGATCCCAGCTGTCCTACCTTAGGAACCTAAGCGAAATTTCTCATTCCTGGAGACTCGGTTTCAGCCATAATTCTGCACCTCCCCAGACTCCAAGATTGGCTCCCTACACTTTAGACCCAGAAACCTGATTCTCTGGCTCCTGAAACACATGAATTCAGGCTGAGCCTTCTGCCATGGAGACCCAAGAATCGTTCTCTATCTCACCCTCCAACTGGGCAGGGTCAGTTCTGGCTGTACTACGCTGTGACTTCAGGGAGCTCTTGCCTGCTCGTGGGTCTGTCCCTCTGACACCCAGGGACTGAAAGTGCAAAAATAATCCAGCGGCAGATAATGGGGACTGTCTCATCCTCCGAGTGAGTGAAAAGAAGGCGGAATGCTGCACACAGCAAGGTGTTAAGGGGCAGGCCTGGCCCTGCCCAGTTAGGGGCTGGGGGTGTGGCTCAGGGCACAGCATTTTCTAGCAAGCTGGAGGCCCCAAGCCTGACACTTCCACACATCCCCTGCAGTGGGCAGTCACCCAAGTGGACTGTTGAACTAGACACGGGTGCGGAGTAGGGCCCTGACCTGAGGGGGGTGGATGAGCCACATGGAGAACACGGAGTGTCCACTGCCAACGCCAGCTGCTCCCTGAAGCCTCACAGCCATGTCACTGCCTTTGCAAGGGGCCCGGCTGTAATCTGAGTCACCTCTGAGGTAAGGAGTCAGAGCCCAAGCCTGGCTCTTCACCCTCCTTCTCCCAGGTCTTCCGGTGTCCCCTCCGGACACCCCAAGCTGGGAGCCACGTTTCATGCCTCTTCTCTGCACCCACATGCAGCGCACTCCCACCCCGGCTCTGCTCCCAAATCTGGCTACTTCCAGGCTGCTACCCCCTACGAGGACTCCAAGCTTTCGTCCTCGCCAGGGTGCCTGTACTTGGGTCTGACTCCCCTCCCAGCTTCTGTACTTGCTGCCATTCTCCACCTCTAATGCACTCACCACACTGCCAGAGGACCCCTCCCAAGGTACCTAGGACTGAACGTAGGCCTTCACCCTGAGCTGCACCCCCAGCCAGCCCTTCTGACTTATTTAAAGGCAGGATCTTGCTAGGATACCACCGCTGGCCTCAAGCTTGTGGCTCTCCTGCCCGTCTGCCAGAGCACCACCACATCCAGCTGCAGGGGCTGTATTTTTTACGATACTGGAGATTAAACCTACGGTCTGGCACACGCCAGGCGCTGAAAAATTTTTTTGTTCGTTGTGTGCTTTTTGAGACAGGATCTTGCTGTATTACACAGGCAGTTCTTCAACTCACACTCCTCCTGCTTCTGCCTCCCAAGTGCTGGGGTGACGGCCACCGGCTGTCACTGCTGGCTGAGCAGACCTTTCCACCACAAGGTAGCCTTCGCCCAGGCAGCTCTAGCTCTAGGGCTGTGGCCTCTCAAGACCTTTCTGAACCTTGGCCTCTAACGTGGGGACAAAAAAACCCCAGGATTAAGTTGGTATTTCTGTGGCTTATAGATGATGCCCAGCCCACCACGGTTTCTACTCAAGAAACACTAGGAGAAGGCTGGTGAGGTGGTACATTCCTACGCTCCCACCTGCTTGAGCACCTTAGGAGCACTGCAAGCTCAAGGCCAGCCTGGTAATTCACGACTGCTGAAGGAACAAAACCCAGTACCCTGCAGTGTTACAAGAGGAGGACCTCAGGCGTAGGTAGACAACTTACCCCAGGGCAGGCCAGGGAAACTACAACTCCCATGAGGCCTAGGGGCAGGGCTCCCTCACCTCAGGACGTAGGAGCGAGCAGGTGCACTCTTGTAGATGTACTGCGCCAGCCACCACTGCACCGTCATGTTCCAGTACCGCATGCCCTCCCGCACGCGCATACAGAAGTCTGTGTTGTAGCAGTCGATGTTGCGGATGGTCTCATAGTCGTACTCCAGGGCAGCTGCCTTCTCCAGACTGGGGGTGGGGATGAGGGCGGGGACAGACATGCAACTCAGCCAGGCCCCTCCCACGTCTGCTCCTGTCCCAGCCCTGACACTAACTAAGGCGCCATTCTGGCCAGGTAATGGCTCTTAGGCTAGCAGAGTTGCTCGGGCATAGGGAAGGCAGGCTGGGGAGCAAGGTGGGAGGGCGGGCACCGTTCACCAACAGTGGGCTTCTCTCCGTGGTAACTGATGGGCTGCCACGGCTGCAGAAGGCCTGGAGCGGTAGGGCGGCTAAGCTGCGAGTCCTCTAGCAACCAAGCTCAGCTATTCACAGAGCCTAGCAAGTGTGGTCCCTTCTGAGCCTTGGACAGTGTGGTTGCTAGGGAAGCATCCTTCCAGAGGAGGTGGTTGCTGGGGAGACTTCTAAGCTTGGTGACTCTCAATGATCTCCAGTGCTAGGGACAAAGGATTCCTTAGCAACAAGGCTCAGGCTGTTCAGAAAAGCTTCCAGGAAGAGCCTTTTGTCCTGGTTCCTGTGCTCATTCGACAAGTGTCACCTCCAGAAATACAGTGACGCCAGCAGCCCCAGATGGAGAACATCCTTGGTGGCTTCAGATGACAGAAGGGAGCCATCCTTTTAAATGGGGTCTGGCAGGTTCAGAAAGCCTTCAACGGCTGCCTGACTTCCCTGGGAGACATACTCTCTAGCAGCTGGGGGGGGGTCTCTCCATGGTAACTAGGGCAGTGGGCACCACCACCCCACAACAGGATGGCAGTTTGAGCCTCGGAGGGGGGTGGCACAACCCCGGCAAGGAGTGGTTTGTAATTTACATCAGGAGGATGCCGCCCCAGCACCAGCTCCGGGTAGCAGGCTGGCAAGGGATTCTAGAGGACAGTCAGCCCACTCCTGGTTGCTAGGGATACTACTTCCTCAGCAACAGGGGAGCCCATAGTTACTGCCTGTGACCTGCTCAGCACTAAGGGCGCTGAAGACGTGGGCAGTACCAGGAGCAACGGGGGTCAAGACAGTTACCAGGAGGAAGGCTGGTTTCCTTGGTAACGGGAAGGGGTGACCTGTGGTTGCTGGGAATGGCCTCCTTCCAGCCAGGCTAGGGCAGGAGATGCTACTTCCTTAGAGACAGAGAGCAACCGAGAGCTGCTCTGTGACAACACGTCACGAGAAGGTACTTGCTCCCACGCACTCAGGGGGCGCAGGTTCTGTAGCCCCTGAGAACAGGACTTCTATCAAAAAGAGCTAGTTGCCAGGGATATGGTTTCCCTAGCAAAGAGCAGAACTGTTAAGCAACCATTCCCTAGCAACGGAAGATGACCTACCATGACCAAAGCATGGCGTCCCCAGCAATAATCTGGTTCTGGGGGTGACATTTCCATGGCAACACAGGGTGGTGTACAGTTAATAGGATACCGTCTTCCTTTCTAGCAACAGAGGGAGTCTCACCATATTGAGGGGTGACATGTGCTAGCAATAAGCGGCAATGAATAGGTACCAAGAACACTGGACCCCAAACGACAGGGCAGGCAGGTAGTAGTTGCCAGAGGTGACACACCGCTCACCATCCTCGGTGCCCTGCCCTCTCCCCACTGCCCTCCCTGTGGGGACAGGGCCAGCCTAGCAGGGCCAGCCCCTGGCGGCAGGGCCTGCTGAGTCTTGGGAAACCTCCCTCCCTTCGCCTGACCTGCTGGGGGGTGGGCACTGGAGCGTGGGGCCGCCCCCGGCCCGGGCCTTGGCAGCCACGGGGTAGGCCCCAAAGCCGGCAGCAATGCAGCCGCACTCGGCAGCAATCCAGGCCACGTAGAAGCGCATGCGGAAGGCAAAGAAGACTGGGATCATGTAGAAGAGGCGGGTGGGCAGCGGGCGGGCGTAGAAGGCGTCCTCGCGCACGGCCTCCAATGGGAAGAGGTGAGAGGACAGCAGGAAGAGCAGGCCGAAGAGCGGGGCCGGCCAGGCCCTACGGAGCAGGGGCCGCAGGCTGGGCACGGCCTCGGGGAAGGGCTGCTCCAGCCAATCCAGGTAGGTGCGGTAGCGGAAGAATGGGCCTACGGAGGCAAAAGGGACAGGTGGTCAGAGACTAAGGGTGAGGGAGGGGACCCAGACACTAGGACAGACAGAAGGATGGGACGCTGACCCTAGGGATAAGGACTGAGATTAAGACAGATGAGGACCGACAGACAAGACCTGGACACGGGTGACCCCGGTATAAGAATCACAGAAGGTAGGCCAGCCTGGAGAGAAGACGGGAGGGGAAGGCATGCCCAGGCCCAGGTGTGAGGACTGGCTTTGCCCTAGAGTACAGGGAAGCCCCTCAACTCCAGCGGGGAGAGCCGGCCCCACCCACTTCCCACAGGCCCACTCCTGTTGAGCAGGCCTGGGCCAAGGGAGGGGGCAATCACTGGAAACGGGCCTAGGGAGGAGCAGATAAGAGTGTGCAAAGCTTCAAAGTTGACCAAAATACTCCACACATGTGATATTCACACACCCAGAACAGGCATGTCTGTACAGAACCCAGGAACAGCGGGGACTAAGGGAGCCTGGAGGAGCGGAGCAGCAGCAAACTCCAGGCCGGGGCACAGGGAGCGCGGTAGGCCGGCACTCACCCGTCATGATCCCCACGTAGCAGTAGCTGTAGCTCAGCGTCTCCATCAGGGAGGGAACGTCGGGCAGCAGCCCCAGGGCGGGCGGCTTGCTGAAGCCCGCGGCCATTTCCTTCCGCTGGGCCAAGTGCAGGTCCTGGACGTCACTGGCCAGACTCACCAGCTGGGGGATGGTGTGCGGAGCGGTCAGCCGGCTCTGCCCGCACGGCCAGGCGGGAGCCACTGCAGGGCAGGCTGGGCACTGAGCAAAGGGAAGCCCTCCCAGCTCCCCACGTGCACACATGCAGTCCTGTGGTTCTAGGTATGACCCACAAGCTAGTGACACCCAGACACTATCCCAGTCTGGAGCTTGGCTGAGCCGAGGAGCCCCAGCAGGTTGTCCAGTTGCCATTTATGCTTGTAGCCAATGCCCCACTGCCTGAAGATCTCTGCAAACAGGCCAACCCTATCTAGTCAACTGCTCAGGCCAGAAAACACCATTGATCTTAGACGCAACCACTCGGTTTACTCGGGTCTGTCTCCTCTCTGCCTCCACTGTGGGACTAGAGACACCCCACCCGTCCCTCCAGTTCTACTCTCTACTGATTCCACAGGGCCACAGCCTACAGGCGTGTCTGTTGGCTTAACACTGGGTTTCGTGGACACGGCCCAAGGGGACAGTGAGGAAGGCAGGATGGCGAGGGCAGGGCTGTTCTTCCCCCGACGATGGAGGCCTCTATCCAATACTTCCCTTCCATTCCCCGGACTCAGCCTGGCCCAGGGTCCCTGCACTGCTGTTCTCTCCATGCCGCCCACCCTGCTGCAACATACAACCCTCTAGCTGTCCTCAAGCAGCACTTCCTGTTGGGGCTCTGAGCTGCCACCCAAGGCTGATAACGCATCAAGCTGCCACCACCTGTCACGTGGTCCTTGATAAAGGATCCCTATCTCATTTCTTCTTGGCCTGTGCCACCTCAATACTCTCACTATCCAGGATGCGTGCCTTTCTCTTCAGTTGTTGTGGGTCTAGGGACTGACAGCAGAGCTTCCCACAGGCCAGGCAAGCCATGTTCTTGGGCTACTTACGCAGCCTTTGAAGACGGGACAATAGGCGTGGTGCCTGCAGTGTGTATGCCTAGCGGGCATTTTAACATTCTAAACAAGCAAAACTGGGGGCCGGGGAGATGGCTCAGTAGAATAAACACTTGTCTGGCAAGCGCAAGGGTCTGAGTTCAATTCCTGGTTCCACAAAGAAAAAGAAAAAAAAAGCAAAACTGATCACATCCATTCTTCCAGCAACTCTCCTCAGTGCATGCTGGTCTCTCACAGAGAGAGGTCCCAACTCCTGCCATGGCTGACAAGGCCCTGCGTGGCCGGGACCCTGCTGCCCACTGCCCTATGCAGGAAGCTGACGTGGGTGGCAGTCTGTCGCACTCGGCCGTCCCCCCCACACTGGCCCCTGGTCCCCACACATCCAGAAATGGTCTTCCTCCAAGTCTCCTCACAGTTGATCGCCTCCTGCCCGTGCTTGAGCTCCTGGTGAGAACACAGCATGCTGGAGAAGCCAGTTCTGCACCAGACCCTATGGCAGAGTGGAACTCGGGACTTGCTAGGTCCGGGGAGGGCCTGGGGCCTGCTTCCACCTACCTTCCCAGGTGAGAGGAGCCACACCCAGCTGTCCCAGTTGACGCCCTTGGCCACGCACCTACTCCCTAAAATGAATTTCCCTCCTCCGCGAAACACTTTGCTACAGGCTTTAGGCACAGTATGTGGTGAAAGCAGGGCCAAAAGGCACAGCCCAGTGCCAAAGAACTCTTCCTATCACAGCATGCGCTCAGGCTCTCTCTTTACCCCAGAAACAGTGAGGAGGCGAAGACCTGCTCTGAGACAAGAACCGTGAGCACAGATCCCACACTGAAGGTTTGAGATAAAATTCCTGCCTCGCCTGTGGGAGTGGGAAGGGCTGGGAGGAGGCACGGTGTGGCTAACTGGGCCTGGGGGAGGCAGGGAGGGGGAGTGCAGGCTGACCTTCAGCGTCAACAGCAGCTGGACGGCATTGGTGAAGGGTGTAGGAGTTGGCAGGCCCAGCAGGCTGAGGGCTCTGAAGAACAGCAGGTAGGAGAAGGTCCAGGCTAGGGCCAGCGTGTGGCACGAGCTGGGGAGGTGGAGGCGCTGTGTGAGTTCCAGGAGTCTGCCCCCACCCCCAGAATGTCGGCTCAAATCCTCCCCCAGCACTCAGGGTTCAAACAGAGAATGTGAGCTGCTGAAGAGAACGCAGCCACAGAGCAGGGAGGAAGGACGGGGCTAAGAGATGCTTTAGGGCAAGACCTTTCAGTCCTCCTTGGTCCTCCCCACCACCAAGGCAGAGCAGGCACGGAATGACTGCATGGGGGTGGCAGTGCGGACAGCACACAGGGACAAGTGCACAGGCACACGGAGCCACAGGAGCTGAGCGAGGCAGGAGGGGAGGAGAATGTGACACACGAAGAACTGGGAGCAAGGAGAGAGCAGAGACCCGAAGATGACAGGTGGCCCCCTCCCTCTGCCGCCGCCCGCTCACCAGGGCTGGGCCTGAATGAGCGCCCAGGTCCCCAGCACAGTGATCAGAGAGTGCAGCGTGTGGGGGCCGCAGGTGAACACGGTGAGCCCCAGGCCCACGGCGGCCGCGCCCCATCGCTTCAGCCCGGGTCCTGTAGGGAAAGGACGGCGTGAGCCTGGAAACTCGGGCTCCCCCTACCCCCTCCCGCCGCCTGCCTCTCCCCTCGCTTTCTCGCGGCGGACACTTGACTCACCAGCTTTCTTAAAGAGGAAGCCGATCGGGATGGAGATGAGAAGAACCACTAGATACGTTCGCTCCTCAGGTGACATGTTCTGGGGAGAGAGGAAGGGCAGGGGCTCCTAGGGAGGCGCAGAGTCGGAGCCTCCAGCTCCCTGGACGACAGAGGGTCTAGTCTTCACCTCTCCAGGAGAACGCAGGGGCCTAGCCCCAACCTGGGCTCTCATCCTGTCCTTCCAGGACCCAGGAACCCAGCCCCGGCCTCTTTCCTTTGCAAACGCAGAAATTAAAGCTCCTCGCCCTACCCCCATTGAAGAGCCACCCCTGCTTTGAGAATCGCGCAACGCCCCCTCCCCGAGCCTAGGGGGTCCCGGACCCTCCAGCCTAGCTCCCTCGGAGCGCCCAGGGGTGCCTCCGCCTCACCCTGGGCCCCGTCCGCAGCCTCCCGGTCCGATCCGCCGCGCGAGCCACAGTGTGCTGGCCAAGAGCCTGGCTGGG